>NC_058523.1:253510300-253515300 GCF_904849725.1 Hordeum vulgare subsp. vulgare | reverse complement strand
TTTGGACTTAATACACTAGATGCATGCTGGATATCGGTCGACGTGTGGAGTAATAGTAGTAGATGCAAAAAGTATCGGTCTACTTGTTTTGGATGTGATGCCTATAGATATAATCATTGCCATAGATGACGTCACGACTTTGCTCGGTTCTATCAATTGCTCGACAGTAATTTGTTCACCCACCGTCTACTTGCTTGCATGAGAGAAGCCACTAGTAAACACTACGGCCCCCGGGTCTATTCACACCTATCGTTTACACCTACGCTTTTACTTTGCTTTGTTACTTTGTTGCTTTCAGTTCTCACTTTGCGAACAATCTATAAGGGATTGATAACCCCTTCATAGCGTTGGGAGCAGGTTCTTTGTGTTTGTGCAGGAACTTGTGATACTCCTTCACTGGATCGATACCTTGGTTCTCAAAACTGAGGGAAATACTTACCACCGCTGCGCTACATCACCCTTTCCGTTTCGATGGAACACCAACGCAAGGCTCCAAGGCCACGGGGAAATCCTTTGCATATTTGCCTAGGAAGTCCCTAAAGGCGTAGCCGTAGTAGAAGGATTCCTGGTGCCGTTGCTGAGGAGAATCAAGACAAGAACAGTTCCCGTCAGCACTTGTTTCTGGCGCCGTTGGAAGGTCTTTTGTTGCAGTACCAGAAGTATTTCTGGCGCCGTTGCCGGGGAATAGAGATTAAGATCTATCCAAGTAGTTCCCACGAACTCATCTCTTGCATTTACTTTTTTTTGCCAGTTGCCTCTCGTTTTCCTCTCCCCCACTTCACATTTGCCGTTTTCATTTGCCTTTCTCCTTTGCCTTTCTCCTTTGCCTTTCTCGTTCGCCCTTTTCTCTCGCTTGCTTTCTGTTCGCTTGTGTGCCATGTGCCTTCATTATGCTTGCATCTTCACTTGCTGAAAATCTATTGATATGGATCCTCATCGACTAGCTAATCTCTTTAAGAGACCCACTTATGTGGAACGAATTGCCAGTGAGTTGAGGGCACTTGACTATCTTTATGGAGTTTTTCTTGAGATGCGTGAATCTGAAAATCGTGATGAAGAAACTTATGAAGTGATTCACGAGAGCTCCTTGGGTGAAAAGCATGATTGCAATGGTTTCACTATAAATTTTATTAGTGACAATCATGCTAAAAATATGCAAAACCCTAAGCGTGGGGATGCTAGTTTTGCTATGTCCACTACTTGTTGCAATAATCATGATTGGGGTGATGATCTTTCCTATGATCTTAAAAATTTATTCAAACCTCATGATGAATATGATATTTGTAACAATATTGAAAGTGGGATTGGCGAAGTCATGACTTTAGTTGATGATAATCCCACTATTGTTGAAGAGCGTCAACTTTGCATGCATGCGGATCATGAAAAGAATATCCTATGGGATAGCTATATTGTTGAATTTGAATATGATCCCACATGTAATTGCTATGAGAGAGGAAAATATTGTGGTAGAAACTCTCATGTTACCAAATTACCTCTGATTATGTTGAGATTGCTATTGTCTCTTTCTTCTTCCTTGCATATGGAAACTATTGGTTGTCTTGACAATCTGTTTTCCTATAAAATGCCTATGCATAGGAAGTACGTTAGACTTAGATGTGATTTTCACATGCTTTAGGATGTTCAATTCTTGTCTTTTGTGAGAGCATCATTGAATGCCTAGCTAAGGGCGTTAAACAAAAGCGCTTGTTGGGAGGCAACCGAATGAATCTATCCTTTTTCTTTCTGTTTTGAGTGTTCCACACTTTCATAATTCTATTATGATTGTGTTTTTGTGTTTCTTTTTGCGTTTGTGCCAAGCAAAACCGTTATGATTAGTCTTGGGGACGATCGTTTGGTCATGCTGGAAAAGACAGAAACTTTCTGCTCACGAAAATAATTTTCATTTTTTATCTGTAAGAGTTTTGGAGTTGATTTGTTTTGCTGCTGATTTGTACGCAAATTCTTCCGATTGTCGTAAATTTTCAGAATTTTTGGAGTACCAGAAGTATATGAAATATACAGATTGCTACAGACTGGTCTGCTGTTAACAGATTCTGTTTTTGTTGTGTTGGTTGCTTATTTTGTTGAAACTATGGATAGTATCGGGGGGTATTAGCCATGGAATATTGAAAATACAGTACCCCAACATAAGCATAAGTAGAATTTAAGTTCGCTACAGTACCTAAGGAAGTGGTGGTTTGCTTTCTCATACTAATGTTATCACGAGTTTTTGTTTAAGTTTTGTGTTGTGAAGTTTTCAAGTTTTGTGTGAAGTTCTTATGGACAAAGAGATAAAGAGTGGCAAGAGCTCAAGCTTGGGGATGCCCAAGGCACCCCAAGTGATTCAAGGATGTCGTAAAAGCCTAAGCTTGGGGATGCCCCGGGAAGGCATCCCCTCTCTCGTCTTCAATCCATCGTTAACGTTACTTGGGGCTATATTTTTATTCACCACATGTTATGTGTTTTTGCTTGGAGCGTCTTGTATCGTAGGTGTCTTTTATTTTTGTTGTGTCACAATGATCCTTGCTGCACACCTAGAGAGAGAGACATGCACTCACCGTGATTTTGTCGAGCTTCACTTATATCTTTTGGTAGACAATCCAGCTCACATGTGCTTCACTTATATCTTTTGAGCTAGATAATTTTGTTCTATGTGCTTCACTTATATCTTTTAGAGCACAGCGGTGCGTGGCTTGGTAGTTGATCTATGCTTTCAAATTAGTCTCAAAAGGGTAGTTATCGAAAGGGATATGAAAACTTCCACCTTCATGTGCATTGAATAGTTAGAGAAGTTTGATTCATCTCAATTAGTTTTGAGTTGTGGTTTTGGTACTATTGAAGTCATGCTAGTAAGGTGTTGTGGATCTAGAAATACTTGTGTTGAAGTTAGTGATTCCCGTAGCATGCACGTATGGTAAACCGCTATGCGATGAAATCTGAGCATGATTAGTCTATTGATTGTCATCCTTTGCGTGGCGGTCGGGATCGAGCGATGGTTTATACCTACCAACCCTTCCCCTAGGAGTATGCGTTGAATGCTTTGTTTCGATTACTAATAAAACTTTTGCAACAAGTATATGAGTTCTTCATGACTAATGTTGAGTCCATGGTTTAGATGCACTTTCACCTTCCACCATCACTATCTTCTTAGTGTCGTGCAACTTTCGCCGGTGGACAAAACCCACCATTAGCGTCCCTCAAAATAGCCATTATACCTACCTACTATGGCTTTTTCAAAGTTATTCCGAGATATATTGCCATGCAACTACCACCATGACATGTGCCACCACGTCTACATTGCCATTGCATGATCGTAAGATAGCTAGCATGATGTTTCCATTAATGTCTATGCCATGCTAGATCATTGTCACGGTACACTACCGAAGGCATTCCATATAGAGTCATCGTTGGTCTAAGTTTTGAGTTGAAAGTGTGATGATCATCAGTAATGCAACATTGTCCCATGTGAGGAAATAAAAAGAGGCCAAAGATGGCCACCAAAAAAAAGAGGCCAAAGAGCCCACCAATAAAATAAAATAAATGAGAGAAAAAGAGAGAAGGGACAATGCTACCACTTTTCCACACTTGTGCATATTAAGCACCATGATCTTCATGATTGAGAGTCTCTCGTTTTGTCACCACCATATAGCTAGTGGGAAATTTTCATTATATAACTTGGCTTGTATATTCCAATGATAGGCTTCCTCAAAATTGCCTTAGGTCTTCGTGAGCAAGCAAGTTGGATGCACACCCACTAGTTTTCTTTAAGAGCTTTCACATACTCTTAGCTCTAGTGCATCATTTGTATGGCAATCCCTACTCATTCACATTGATATCTATTGATGAGCATCTCCACAGCTCATTGATATGCCTAGTTAATGTGACTATCTTCTCCTTTTTTGTCTTGCAACCTCCACCAAACTCCACACCATCTATAGTGCTAAAACCATGGCTCACACTCATGTATTGCGTGAGAGTTGAAAAGGTTTGAGAAAGTAATGGTGTGAAATAATTACTTGGCCAATACCGGGGTTGTGCATGATTTAAATTCGTTGTGCAATGATGATAGAGCATAGCCAGACTATATGCTTTTGTAGGGATAACTTTATTTTGGCCTTGTTATTTTGAAAGTTCATGATTACCTTGCTAGTTTGTTTGAATTATTATTGTTTCCACGTCAATAGCAAACTATTGTTTTGAATCTAATGGATCTGAACATTCACGTCACATAAGAGGAGGTACAAAGGACATCTATGCTAGGTAGCATGAAAGCATCAAAAATTCATTCTTTATCACTTCCCTACTCGAGGACGAGCAGTTGTTAAGCTTGGGGATGCTTGATACGTCTCAAACGTATTTATAATTTTTGATGGTTTCATGCTGTTATCTTGTCATCTTTGGATGTTTTATGTACCTTTTATATCTTTTTTTGGGAATAACTTATTAATTCAGTGCCAAGTGCCAGTTCCTGTTTTTTCTATGTTTTTGGCTCTTTTCAGATCTGATTTTGGAACGGAGTCCAAACGGAATAAAATCCCCGAAATGATTTTTCCCGAATGGAAGAAGATCAGGGGGCTTGTGGGCCAAGCCAGGAGGGCTACACGGAGCCCACAAGCCCCACTCTGCCACCAGGGGGGAGGCGGCGGTGGGCAGGCTTGTGGCCACCCTGGCGCCCCCCTGACCTAGATCTTGCGCCTACATATTCCCTAAAATCAGAAAAAAATCAGGGGAGCCTCGAAAATACTTTTCCGCCGCCGCAAGCTTCCGTTTCCGCGAGATCACATCTGGAGACCCTTCCCGGCGCCCTGCCGGAGGGGATTTGGAGTTGGAGGGCTTCCTCATCATCATCATCGCCCCTCCAATGACTCGTGAGTAGTTCATTTCAGACCTACGGGTCCGTAGTTAGTAGCTAGATGGCTTCTTCTCTCTCTTGGATCTTGAATACAAAGTTCGCCATGATCTTCATGGAGATCTATCCGATGTAATCTTCTTTGGCGGTG
>NC_058523.1:253490300-253492800 GCF_904849725.1 Hordeum vulgare subsp. vulgare | reverse complement strand
TGCATCATTGCGTTCCTCTGAAAAATTTTATCGTTATGTGACTGCAGGCAATTTATCGGAGCGGAGATAATATGACTTCTCCCTTGTGAGTTAAAGTCACCATTTTTGGTTTTTGCAAATTTTTCCAAACTTCGAATTATTTTAGTCGAGTTTTTTTTTCGATCGCGTTGTGTGATCCTAGTGCATAAAACTTTTTTTTTAAAAATTGCATTAGGTGGAACTAGGGTTCCTATATGTATTATATATATATTAGTTGTATATGTATTTTGTTTTCCTAAGTATTCTAGCGCATACACGTATATTAGTACCTACTTTTTTTCCTAGTATTTTGTTAGCTAGGAAAATATATTTTTTCTGTTTTGTTTTGTTTTGTTTTTATTTCTTTTTGTTGCTGCTGTTTGTTTGTTTTTTTTTTCAAAAAAAAACAAAACAGCCCAGCCACCCCATGCATGCACGCATGCCTTGCATGCAGCCTCCCCCACGTCCCCAATCCCTCTCCCTCCCCACGTCTCCTCCTTCCTATTTTCTCTCCCTTTTCCTTATTTCTCTCTTCCTTCTTTCTCCTCCCTCTCTTTCCTATTTTTCTCTCCCATGATCTCCTTCCCAAAGTTCTCCCTCTCCTTCCTTTCTACTCTCCTCCCCTAAGCCTATATAAACCCCCCCCACCTCCACCTCTCCCCAACCCTAGCCGCCGTCTCTCCACCGCCGCCTCCACAAGCCGCCGCCGGCGCCTCCGCCCTAGCCGCCGCCGCGAGAAGCGGCAGCAGCCCGAAAGCTGCTGCACCTCGGCCTCGCCGCGGAGGAGGAGCCCTCCCCGAACTCTCTCTCCACCGCCGCCTCTTCCCCGCGGAGGAGGAACCTCACCGCCGCCGCCCGACGCCCCACCGCCCGGAGCTACTCCCTCCTTCCTCGCCGGCCATCCCCTTTCTTGCCGGTGCAACACCTCCAGCAGCAGGTAGCAACCTCTCTCTCTCTATTTCATGCACTCCATCTCAGCCATTAGAAGCTTGCCACGTGTGCCTCTCATTAGCACTAGCAGTTTCGTAATTTCTGTCCAGATTTCGAAAACAGAAACTTTCAATCTTGTTTTGATCACAAATTTTTATCCGTACGTCCAATGACATTGATTCTTTTTCCAGTAGCTCACAAATTTCCTGTAGTTTTTAAAAATATATAATGTTTCTGTGTTGGGAATTTTCAAATATAAGTTAGAGCAGATTTAGTTTAAACACTGTTTTGCCTATTCCAGGAGTTTGAAAAATGATATTGAGTTGATTCTTTTTGCTACTGTTTTCTAGTGATAAAACCTTACTGTAGTAGAATTTTCAGAATTTTCCAAGTATTTTTACTGGTGTTTTCAACAGAAACAAGTTTCTGTCCTACCGCCACGAGAGATGCGAGATTGATATAATAACCAAGACCGGACTAAGACAATATTTTCAAGACCTCGGATGCAATGCAACACTGGGTGAAGGACGGTTGATCGGCTCCCTGGAAAACCCAGCGGATGCCCGGGATGCTGGAGAGGCCATGTCATCCTGCGGAAAGCTTCACCCAGGCTCAAAGGGACGGACGGAGACTTCAAGACTCAAGGCTTACCTGCACAGCCACAAGTCATTATGGGCTCTGGCTTGGTTGGACAACGCGGCGACTCTGGACAGGCGGTGCTAGCAGATGTAGACGAACGGTAGGAATGGATGGGCGCCGACAGGGATTTAGAGGGACCCGTTGAAAGACCATGTTTTGATCATCCGGTCTTCAAACACCCTGAAGTGCGAGGACAAACCCGGAGGCGATCAAATCTTGTGGGGAACGTGTGCAAAACTCTGCAGAGTACTCAACCTAATCGATTAGCCGTGTCCACGGTCATGGACAACTTGAGCCGAAGGCATTGAATTTCCCCTGAACTCTCGACACAACTTAATAATGATGTGGGTGTTAACAACTATTCGGGTACGAGAACTGGTTGGCGGAACCATCTCGTTAACAACAAACTATGTAGTAATATTTTGCTTTCAAACCCTTTTGTTGTAGGATAAAACTAGCTTTATGCAAAAACTTAGCTCCACCAGCCAAATATGCATGTAGAGATAGTTGATTATTATTTTACCCCCCCTCTCTTGATGATTTGCCAGCATATTCAATATGCTGACCTACACGGCTGCAACGTATCATGTTGCAGAGTACTTTTCCGACCAGGAGTGAGGCTACCGTTCTACGCTCAGCGACATGCCCTTGGAGTCGGATGGACTCGTCTACCTCATGCTTCCGCTTAGTCTTCGTTAGATAATCTCATGAGTTGGCCTTCAGCCACTTTATTGTACTCCTTTATTGTAATAAAGTACTCTTTATGAGATTTCGATTAATAAAGCTGTGTGATTGCACTCTTGAATATATACATTATGTACTGTGTGTGTACCAGCATGATCTTGGGATGGTACAGAAACACCAGAGGCTTGACTCGTTGAGTCGGGTCGCTACAGATTGTTGTTTTCGTTGT
>NC_058523.1:253462800-253470300 GCF_904849725.1 Hordeum vulgare subsp. vulgare | reverse complement strand
TTTATGAGATTTCGATTAATAAAGCTGTGTGATTGCACTCTTGAATATATACATTATGTACTGTGTGTGTACCAGCATGATCTTGGGATGGTACAGAAACACCAGAGGCTTGACTCGTTGAGTCGGGTCGTTACAGAAATGGTATTCAGAGCACACGCTGACCTTAGGACGTAACCTCTAGGAATGGAAAATCCTTAGGAAGAAAACTATTTTCTCTTATATCTTCTATTTCCCCCTCTGATCATTTCTGACTTCTCCCCGATTTTCCAATGTTTAGATGGCCACCTTCGTCCCTGTTAAGTTCACGGAGTTTTGCCAGCCCGACACCACTATGCCGTTCGGAAAAGAGCCGGTGCAGATCACCAAAGACTTGAGGATTGCTGTGCCGACTATCACAGGGAAGCCAACTTCATCTTACCCGGAGGATTCACGCTACAGGATCGAGGTGCATATTCCCGGAAGGACATTCGAACCGCGCACTGAGCCGATGGATTTCAAGTTCATCGCACCCAACTGGATTCTCGGAAGGGACATGGCGATCCATTGTGCACTCGGACGTATCAAGGATGAATACAAAGGCTGCCCTATTTCTCCAGACGTATTCGCTGTATCCCGGAGAAATGAAGACGAAGACATCATCTCAAGCAAGACCAATGACGCTCTCTTGTCTTATGCCCAGACCTTGGAGAAGCACAGCGGAACTCTGGAGTACCACGCGATCAAGGACGCCAAGAAGATCAAGCAACTGTCACTCCGCGAGCTTGAACTTGAAGATGTAGCCCGGGAAGCCCACTATGAGCATGAGCTAGAAGTGAAGGATTTTCTGGAGCGGATCAAGAAGCTGAAGACTCGAGTTGCATACCTCGAGGAGGAACTGGACATGGGCGAAAACCTTCATCCCGAAGGAGACGTAGCCCCCGTGATCAGCAACGACGAGGACTATGAAGAAATCTCCACCGAAGGACCCGACACCATGTTATTCTGAGGAGGACACTTAGACTAGACCACCAAATTTACTTTATCGTTTTACGTGTTAGGCCGATGTTTAGGATTATCGAATTTTGTATCCCCGTGTAAACCTTTGTGATGATTGAATAAAATGTGTGGTGTGATATTTGTGTGTTGCATTCATATGGGTAGTGTAATTCCTCTTAGACCATTGTTCTATGCTAATCTCACCCCTCTACAAACATCAGATGCCTCCAAGACGCGCCCCTGAGTCCAACTTTCCGCCGGAACTCACCCAGTTGATCCAGCAACAAAACACCCTGATGCAGCTGATCATCCAGAACCAGAACAACAACAACCGTCCCCCACCCCAGGCAGACAACCTTACCCATTTTCTGAGGTTGAACCCTCCAACTTTCTCCAGCAGCATTGAGCCCATTGTGGCAGATGATTGGCTTCGCAAGATGGAGCGTGAACTTATCACTGCTGGTTGTACTGAAGATGAGAAGGTGCGTTTTGCCGCGCATCAACTTGAAGGCCCTACAGCTGCTTGGTGGGAGAACTACACCACCACTTATCCCATTGCTGGAGTCACTTGGGAGCAATTCAAGCAAGCTTTCCGCACCGCGCATGTCTCAGCTGGTGCAATGAGTCTGAAGAAGCGTGAGTTTCGCAACTTACGCCAGGGGAGTCGCACTGTGGCCCAGTACGTTGATGATTTCAGCATGCTCGCCCGTTATGCACCTGGAGATGTGGCCGATGATGCGGCCAAGCAGGAGAAGTTCTTGGAAGGACTGAATGATGAGCTGAGCATTCAGTTGACGGTAGCCACCTTCAACAACTACCAGGAGCTGGTTGATAAGGCCCTCATCTTGGAGGGGAAACATCAGCAGATGGAGAACCGCAAGCGAAATTATGGGGTTGGAAAGTTCAACTCCGGCACTCAGCAGAAGCCTCGCTACACCCCCTACTCAGGGAATACCGGGACTGGATCCGGTAAGTTTGGTGGACATGTTCAGCATAACCACCCTGTGCACAACCATGCAGGAAATGGGAATCACCGCAACAACAACAACTTCAAGAATGGCGGTACTGGCACTCAGCAGAATTCAGCTCCAGCTCAGAAGGATCTGACTCACATCACTTGCTTCAAGTGTCAGAAGAAGGGACACTATGCCACTGATTGTCCCCAGAACAAGCAGGGAAATGGAAACGGCAACGGCAACTCTGCAGCAAAGAAGCCCAATCCTTTTCCTCGAGCTCAGGTGAACCACATTGATGTGGAAGAGGTCTATGATCACCCCGATACTGTGGTTGGTAAGTTTTTGCTAAATTCACATCCAGTATTGGTACTTTTTGATTCTGGTGCAACGCATTCATTCATATCAAGGGTAGTTGTGGAAAAGTATAGTTTGCCAACTAGAACCCTTAGCCAACCCATTAAGGCCAGTTCCCCAGGAGGCATGATGACAGCCGGGATAGGATGCCATGCTTTGAGTCTCAACATCGGGAACCATAATTTTCCCACCGACCTCATCGTATTAGAGTCCCTAGGATTGGATGTAATTCTAGGCATGGATTGGTTGGCCAAGTATGAAGGTAATATCGACTGTGCGCTTAAGTCTATTTTGCTCACCACCCCCGAGCAGAAGCGGATTAAGTACGTGTCTCAGCGCCCGACACGGAGTAAGCGAGTAAACTCTCTCACGGGAGAAGTCCAGGAGGAAGTACCGATTGTACAGGAGTATCCAGATGTATTTCCGGAGGAATTGCCGGGCATGCCACCCGATAGAGAGATTGAGTTCTTGATTGAGCTATTACCCGGAACAGCCCCGATATCCAAGAGACCCTATCGGATGCCCGCAAATGACTTGATAGAGATCAAGAAGCAAATTAAGGAGTTATTGGACAAAGGGTATATTCGCCCAAGTTCTTCACCTTGGGGAGCCCCAGTGCTCTTGGTTGAAAAGAAGGACAAGTCCCTGAGAATGGTTGTCGATTATCGTGCATTGAACGATGTGACCATCAAGAACAAATACCCCTTGCCGATGATCAATGATCTGTTTGATCAGTTAGTTGGAGCTCGCATATTCTCAAAGATCGATCTTCGATCCGGGTATCATCAGTTGAAGATTCGTGAACAGGATATACCAAAGACAGCCTTTACCACTCGGTACGGCTTGTATGAGTACACGGTCATGTCATTTGGAGTGACTAATGCTCCGGCATATTTTATGAATCTGATGAACAAGGTATTTATGGAGTACTTGGACAAGTTTGTCATGGTGTTCATCGATGACATACTGATATTCTCCAAGAACGAAGAGGAACACAAGGAACATCTGCGTTTAGTTCTAGAGAAGCTTCGAGAGCATAAGCTATATTCAAAGTTCAGCAAATGTGAGTTTTGGTTGAAGGAAGTCGGATTTCTCGGACACGTCATCTCAGGAGAAGGAATAACAGTGGACCCTGCCAAGGTCGCAACAGTCACCGAATGGGTAGCACCCACTTCAGTCAAGGAGATCCGCAGTTTCCTCGGACTTGCCGGATATTACCGGAGGTTCATTGAGAATTTCTCAAAGATTGCCAAGCCCATGACAGAGTTATTGAAGAAGGAATCCAAGTATATTTGGACTGAGGAATGTGAAACCAGTTTTCAAGAGTTGAAGAAACGTCTTGTTACAGCCCAAGTGCTGATATTGCCGAACATTCAGAAGGATTTCCAGGTTTACTGTGACGCTTCTCGTCAAGGACTCGGAGGAGTGCTCATGCAAGAAGGCAAAGTTGTAGCCTATGGATCCAGAAAGCTCAGACCTCATGAGTTGAATTATGCCACACATGACTTGGAACTAGCAGCCGTAGTGCACGCTCTCAAGACCTGGAGACATTTCCTGATCGGAAATAGTTGTGATGTTTACACTGATCACAAGAGCCTGAAATATATCTTCACGCAGAAGGAGTTGAACCTCAGACAGAGGCGATGGCTAGAGTTGATCAAGGACTACGACATGAGATTGCATTATCACTCAGGCAAGGCAAATGTTGTAGCCGATGCGTTGAGCCGCAAGAGTTATGTGAACACGCTCACAGCGGGAGGATTACCCCAGGAGTTAGTCGATGATCTCCGAAATCTCAAATTGGAGATAGTTCCAAGAGGATTTGTTGCCACACTGGAAATTCAGTCTACTTTGACGGAAAAGATCCGTGAAGCACAGAAGGCTGACAAAGAGATAGCTGAGATTAAGCAGAAAATGGAAGACAGGAAAGCTAAAGGTTTTCATGAGGATGAACACGGAACTTTATGGTTTGAGGATCGCATCTATGTGCCCAATGATCCCGAACTCAGGAAGTTGATACTTCAGGAAGCTCATGATTCCCCGTACTCGATACACCCCGGTAACACCAAGATGTATCTGGATCTGAAAGAAAGTTTCTGGTGGACAGGATTGAAGAAAGACATTGCCGAGTTCGTAGCTATATGCGATGTTTGTCAGCGAGTAAAAGCCGAGCATCAGAAGCCAGCAGGTTTGCTCCAACCTCTGCCGATACCCGAATGGAAATGGGAAAAGCTTGGTATGGACTTCATCACAGGATTACCTCGGACCCGTTCTGGCTATGATTCTATTTGGGTTGTGCTCGATCGGTTGACCAAGGTAGCTCACTTCATTCCGGTGAAGACTACCTACACTAGTGCCAAGCTGGCCAAGATTTATATGACGAGGATCGTATGTCTGCACGGAGTACCGAAGAGCATTGTGTCCGACAGAGGGACTCAGTTCACATCGAAATTTTGGCACCAACTACATGAAACCTTGGGAACGAGATTGGAGTTCAGCACAGCATTTCACCCGCAGACAGATGGACATACCGAGAGAGTTAATCAGATTCTGGAGGACATGTTGAGAGCTTGCGCACTAGACTATGGGTCTAGTTGGGATGACAATTTACCGTATGCCGAGTTCTCATACAACAACAGCTACCAGACCAGTCTGAAGATGGCCCCTTTCGAAGCTCTATACGGAAGGAGGTGCAGAACACCGTTGATGTGGGATGGAGTTGGAGACCGACAACTTTTTGGTCCCGACCTCATCCGAGATTCTGAAGAGAAGGTCAAGCTTATTCGTGACCGATTCAAGATAGCTCAGTCCAGGCAGAAGAGTTATGCCGACAGCAAATGCAAGGAAGTAATGTACGAAGTGGGAGATCGAGCATATCTTCGGGTGTCTTCACTTCGAGGAATCAAGAGATTCGGTGTGAAAGGAAAACTAGCACCATGTTTCATTGGCCCCTACAAAATTCTTGAACGTAGAGGCGAAGTTGCATACAAACTGGAACTACTGGAAGGATTGTCCGGAGTTCATGATGTCTTCCATGTTTCCCAATTGAAGAAATGCCATGCTGAGATGGCCGATGTTCCGTTGAGAGATACATTGCCCCTAGAGGCCATACAGCTTGACAGCGATTTGACATATGAGGAGAAACCCGTCCGAATTCTCGAGACCGCCAACAGAGTTACCCGTAGCAAGATCATCAAGTTCTGCAAGGTGTTGTGGAGCCACCACACCGAGGAAGAAGCCACCTGGGAACGAGAAGAGGACCTTCGTCGAGACCACCCGCACCTATTTTCTAGCCAACCCGAATCTCGAGGGCGAGATTCATCTTAAGGTGGGTAGGTTTGTAACATCCCAATTTTCGTAAATTCGGATGTTAATAGATCATTCATTTGCATTCCATATTTTATGCATCATTGCGTTCCTCTGAAAAAAAATTTATCGTTATGTGACTGCGGGCAATTTATCGGAGTGGAGATAATATGACTTCTCCCCTGTGAGTTAAAGTCACCATTTTGGTTTTGCAAATTTTCTAAACTCCGTAGTATTTTTTTTGTTGTTGTTGAGTTTTTCGATTGAGTTGTGTGACCTATTGCATAAAACTATTTTTTTAAAAAGTTGCATTAGGTGGAACTAGGATTCCTATATATATATTATATATATATTAGTTGTATATGTTATTTTGTCTTCTTCTAAGTTCTAGTGCATATATGTATATTAGTTCCTACTTTTTGTTAGCTAGGAATATATATATATATATTTTTTACTGTTTTGGTTTTCTTTCTTTTCTTTTTTGCTGCTGTTAGTTTGTTTAAAAAAAAAGAACTGCCAGGCCGAGCCACAAGGGCTCAGCCCAGCCCCCATGCATGCACGCATGCAATTTCCATGCATGCACTCCCTCCCCACGTTCTCCCCCTCCCTTTCCTTATTTCTCTCCTTCCTTCTTTCTCTCCCTCCTTTTCCTTTTACTCCCCACGTTCACCTCTCCCTCTCTTTCCTATTTTCTCTCCCATGATCTCCTTCCCAAAGTTCTCCCTCTCCTTCCTTCTACTCCCCTCCCCTAAGCCTATATAACCCCCCCCCCCCACCGTCACCTCTCCCCAACCCTAGCTGCCGTCTCTCCACCGCCGCCTCCACAAGCCGCCGCCGGCGCCTCACCCCACCGCCGCCCTAGCCGCCGCCGCGAGCAGCGGCAGCAGGCCGAAAGCTGCTGCACCTCGGCCTCGCCGCGGAGAAGGAGCCCTCCGCGAACTCTCTCTCCACCGCCGCCTCTTCCCCGCGGAGGAGGAACCTCACCGCCGCCGCCCGACGCCCCACCGCCCGGAGCTACTCCCTCCTTCCTCGCCGGCCATCTCCTTTCTTGCCGGTGCAACACCTCCAGCAGCAGGTAGCAACCTCTCTCTCTCTATTTCATGCACTCCATCTCAGCCATTAGAAGCTTGCCACGGGTGCCTCTCATTAGCACTAGCAGTTTCGTAATTTCTGTCCAGATTTCGAAAACAGAAACTTTCAATCCTGTTTTGATGACAATCTTGTTTCGAAGACAGAAACTTTCAATCTTGTTTTGATGACAACTTTCAATCTTGTTTTGATGACAACTTTCTGTCCAGATTTTTGATTGCATCAACTTTTATTGCTGTTTGTTAATTGATTGCTAGAATGATTGCTAGTGTGAGTGCTTATGTGAATATTATGTTTGATTATATAGATTTCATCGGAGACTGATGAATAGTTCTATCAAGTATTTCCCGAGAACGAAAATTCTTCTTCGGCAACATCACCAGGCAAGTCATTTGTTCATGTATCACCTATGTTTTATGCATCGTAGTTCTACCATCCTATGCCCAATTGCATGTTGAGTAGGTACTTGGAAATTATGGTTACATATTGTAGTATCATGTGGTAGGCACCCAACAACCCCGTTACTTGGCCCGGGACGACAAATTTCATATTGCTATGCTTGAGTAGACGGGATTCTGGTTGAGAGTTTATCACGAGTGATGCGAGAATAATTTAATAACCAAGACCGGTTAAGTAAAGACTTTTCAAGACCTCGTGATGCAATGCAACTCTGGGTGAAGGACGGTTGATCGGCTCCCTGGAGAAACCAGTGGATGACCCGGGATGCTGGAGACGGCCATGACATCTTGCGGAAAGCTTCACCCAGGCTCAAAGAGACGGACGGATATTTTCAAGACCCAAGGCTTACCTGCACAACCAC
>NC_058523.1:253447800-253450300 GCF_904849725.1 Hordeum vulgare subsp. vulgare | reverse complement strand
CCCATAATTGCTAGATAGCAACTCGAGTTGAGCCATTAGCTCAACATTCTACTTTAAAATGGATGCTTGACAAGAAGTAGAATTAGTAGCACAAGCATCATTATTAACAATAAGAGGAGAAGGCAACTTGGCAAGCTCTTTAGCATATGAAGCCTCAAGTTGAGCATGAGACTCGGTGAGTTCGATGAGCGAACTCTTAATAGCCTTTGAGCCATTTTCGAGGTGCTCATAGTCCTCAACGAGTTTAGCATGTGCAACTTCAAGCTTATCATTTTTAGTTCTAAAATCATTAGCCACCTCGAGAGCTCTATCATGGGATTCCTTTAATCTAGATAATTCTATAGCAAAGGTTTTCTCAAGAGATTCCTTGGTGGTTGTTCATTTTCAAGAGTTTGAGAT
Organism: Hordeum vulgare subsp. vulgare; assembly: GCF_904849725.1. Classification (NCBI taxonomy): domain Eukaryota; kingdom Viridiplantae; phylum Streptophyta; class Magnoliopsida; order Poales; family Poaceae; genus Hordeum; species Hordeum vulgare. Next base: position 253,449,901 of record NC_058523.1, on the reverse strand, counting down.
AGCTCCGTGATCTCGTTAGCGTATTCACGCTCATGACCTTCCATTGTCTCAATGGTGGCCTCATGCTCCTCGAGATGAGCTTCCAACTCCTCAATGTATTTCTTGCCCTCAGTGGCAATAGACATGATTTCCAAGAACTTGGAACAAGCAAGTTTATTCTTATAAAGAGATTTAAAAATTATTTCACCCTTAATTTTTAAGGATGCAATATTATCACTCTCTTCATCATTATTCTAATCACCATTATCATCAACATCATCACCATGAGATATATTGGGATTCAAACAAGGAGATACCTTTGAAGCCTTAGCCATAAGGCAAAACTGAGTCACAATAGATGATGATGTAGGATCCCTTGAAGCATCATTCAAGGCCACATCTTGTTCCATGGAGTGATGAATTTCCTCTACATTTTTAGCACAACAACTCGAGGAAATATATACACTTTTATCATGGCAACAAGATATAGGAAGCATATCATCATGAGATTTAGTTAAGCAGTTTTTACATGATATGCAAGGACTATCAACACAAGCATGTAAAACATTTAGAGTGCTCGAAGTGTTAATGCCCAAAGATGAAGCATTGCAATAATATAGTGATGAAGGATCATGAACAATAAACCTACTATCATCATTGCAATGATCACCACTACTCACCATATCATTACCTTGTGGCAATCCACATGTAGGTGAAGTAGATGAAGTTGAGAAGACCACACGACCGGAGGTGGAGGGAGAACAATCATTCCCAGAAATCTTGGACATACCATATTTATCTTGAAGCTTTGTCCACAACTCATGAGCATCCCGGAATGGCATGAGTTGAAATATAACTACATTGCTCAAAGCATCAAAAAGCACATTAGAAGCTTGAGCCTTGAGATAAGAGTTTTTCTCATCCTCTAAAGATATATTTTGAGAATCCTTTGGAGGAGAAAAACTCATATCTACAATTCGCTCTAAATTTAGGTCCAAGACCCGAAAGTGATTAAGCATGTGAATTACGCAAACATCAAAATTTGTGCCATTGAAACTAAGAGTGTCAGTGAATCCTAAACCCCTAGTCGACATCCTTACTCTCTAGGTGGTTAAAGCTAATAAAGAGAGACCTAGCTCTAATACCAATTGAAAGGACGTGGATATCGCCTAGAGGGGGGGGGTGAATATGCGCTTTAAAATAATTACGGTTTAGGCTTGAACAAATGCGGAATAAAACTAACGTTTAATTTGTCAAGCACACAACCTACAACAACTAGGCTCACCTATGTGCACCAACAACTTATGCTAAGCAAGATAAACAACTAAGTGATAGCAAGATATATGACAATAAACAATATGGCTATCACAAAGTAAAGTGCATAAGTAAAGGGTTCGGGTAAGAGATAACCGAGGCACGCGAAGACGATGATGTATCCCGAAGTTCACACCCTTGCGGATGCTAATCTCCGTTGGAGCGGTGCGGAGGCACAATGCCCCCGAAGATGCCACTAAGGCCACCGTAATCTCCTCAAGCTCTCGCACAATGCAAGATGTCGTGATTCCACTAAGGGACCCTTGAGGGCGGTCACCGAACCCGTACAAATGGCAAACCTTGGGGGCGGTCACCGATACCCGTACAAATTGCTCGGGGCAATCTCCACAACCTAATTGGAGACCCCGACGCTTGCCTGGAGCTTTACACCACAATGATTGAGCTCCGAGACACCACCAAGCTTCTAGGACGCCAAAGCATCCACGAAGAACAATATCTAGGGTACTAAGTACCAAAGGTAATAAGCTTCTCAAACTTCACTTCCACGTATCACCGTGGAGAACTCAAACGATGCAACTAATGCAATGGAAAGGGCACACGCAGTCCCCAAGTCCTTCTCTCCCAAATCCCACTAAAGCAACTAATGCTAGGGAGGAAAATGAGAGGAAGAACGAAGACGAACATGAAGAACTCCAAGAACTAGACCCAAGGGGTTCCCCTCACTTAGAGGAGAAAGTGATTGGTGGAAATGTGGATCTAGATCTCCTCTCTCTTTTCCCTCAAGAACTAGCAAGAATCATTGGTGGGATTAAGAGTTAGCAAGCTCGAAGAAGGTCAACAATGGGGG
>NC_058523.1:253410300-253420300 GCF_904849725.1 Hordeum vulgare subsp. vulgare | reverse complement strand
GGCCCCGAGATACCTCTCCGTCACAAGGAGTGACAAATCGCAGTCTTGATCCATACTAACTCAACGAACACCTTCGGAGATACCTGTAGAGCATCTTTATAGTCACCCAGTTATGTTGCGACGTTTGATACACACAAAGTATCCCTCCGGTGTTAGTGAGTTATATGATCTCATGGTCATAGGAACAAATACTTGACACGCAGAAAACAGTAGCAACAAAATGACACGATCAACATGCTACGTCTATTAGTTTGGGTCTAGTCCATCACGTGATTCTCCTAATGACGTGATCAAGTTATCAAGCAACAACACCTTGTTCATAATCAGAAGACACTGACTATCTTTCATCAACTGGCTAGCCAACTAGAGGCTTGCTAGGGACAGTGTTTTGTCTATGTATCCACACATGTAAATGAGTCTTCATTCAATACAATTATAGCATGGATAATAAACGATTATCTTGATACAGGAATTATAATAATAATTATATTTATTATTGCCTCTAGGGCATAATTCCAACAGTCTCCCACTTGCACTAGAGTCAATAATCTAGTCCTCACATCATCATGTGAATTACATTGTAATAAATCTAACACCCATACAGTTTTGGTGTTGATCATGCTTTCGCCGTGGAAGAGGTTTAGTCAGCGGGTCTGCTACATTCAGATCCGTGTGCACTTTGCATATATTTACGTCCTCCCCTTCGACGTAGTCGCGGATGAGGTTGAAGCGTCGTTTGATTTGTCTGGACTTCTTGTGAAACCGTGGTTCCTTTGCTAAGGCAATGGCACCCGTGTTGTCACAGAGCAGGGTTATTGGATTCAGTGCGCTTGGCACCACTCCAAGATCCGTCATGAACTGCTTCATCCAGACACCCTCCTTAGCCGCCTCCGAGGCAGCCATGTACTCCGCTTCACATGTAGAATCTGCTACGACGCTTTGCTTGGAACTGCACGAGCTTACCGCACCCCCATTAAGAATAAATACGTATCCGGTTTGCGACTTAGAGTCGTCCGGATCTGTGTCAAAGCTTGCATCGACGTAACCTTTTACGGCGAGCTCTCCGTGACCTTCATACACGAGAAACATCTCCTTAGTCCTTTTCAGGTACTTCAAGATATTCTTGACCGCCGTCCAGTGATCCACTCCTGGATTACTCTGGAACCTACCTGCCATACTTATAGCCAGGCTCACGTCCGGTCTAGTGCTCAACATTGCATACATGATAGAACCTATGGCTGAAGCATAGGGGACGGAGCGCATATGCTCTCTATCCTCATCAGTTGCTGGGCACTGAGTCTTACTCAGTCTCGTACCTTGTAAAACTGGCAAGAACCCCTTCTTGGACTGTTCCATTTTGAACCTCTTCAAAACTTTATCAAGGTATGTGCTTTGTGAAAGTCCTATCAGGCGTTTTGATCTATCCCTATAGATGTTAATGCCTAGAATGTAAGGAGCTTCTCCTAGGTCCTTCATAGAGAAACTTTTATTCAAGTAATCCTTTATGCTCTCCAAAAACTCTATGTTGTTTCCAATCAGCAATATGTCATCCACATATAATATTAGAAACGCCACAGAGCTCCCACTCACTTTCTTGTAAATACAAGATTCTCCAACCACTTGTATAAACCCAAATGCTTTGATCACCTCATCAAAGCGTTTGTTCCAACTCCGAGATGCTTGCACCAGTCCATAAATGGATCGCTGGAGCTTGCACACCTTGTTAGCATTCTTAGGATCGACAAAACCTTCGGGTTGCATCATATACAATTCTTTCTTAAGGAAACCGTTAAGGAACGCCGTTTTGACATCCATCTGCCAGATTTCATAACCGAAAAATGCAGCTATTGCTAACATGATTCTGACGGACTTAAGCATCGCTACGGGTGAGAATGTCTCATCGTAGTCAACTCCTTGAACTTGTGAAAAACCCTTTGCGACAAGTCGAGCTTTATAAATGGTCACCTTGCCGTCAGCGTCCGTCTTCCTCTTAAAGATCCATTTGTTCTGAATAGCCTTGCGGCCCTCAGGCAGTACCTCCAAAGTCCACACTTGGTTCTCATACATGGATCCTATCTCGGACATCATGGCTTCTAGCCATTTGTTGGAATCTGGGCCCACCATTGCTTCTTCATAATTTGCAGGTTCATTGTTGTCCAACAACATGATTGATAAGACGGGATTACCGTACCACTCTGGAGCAGCACGTGGTCTCGTCGACCAGCGTGGTTCGACAGAAACTTGAACCGGAGTTTCATGATCATCATCATTAACTTCCTCCTCAATCGGCATCGCAACGACAGAGGTTTCCCCTCGCCCTCCGTTTTTAGAAGATGCACTTTTCCGCTTTGGGTTCCAGTTTTTCAGGCTGAAGCTTTTTGACATAAGCATCACATCCCCAAACTTTAAGAAACGACAACTTTGGTCTTTTGCCATACCACAGTTCGTATGGTGTCGTCTGAACGGTTTTTGATGGTGCCCTATTTAAAGTGAATGCAACTGTTCCCAATGCATGACCCCAAAATGATAACGACAAATCAGCAAGAGACATCATAGATCGCACCATCTCTAATAAAGTATGATTACGACGTTCGGACACACCATTACGCTGTGGTGTTCCAGGCGGTGTCAACTGTGAAACAATTCCACATTGTCTTAAGTGAGCACCAAACTCGAAACTCAGATATTCACCCCCACGATCAGACCGCAGGAACTTGATCTTCTTGTTACGATGATTTTCAACTTCACTCTGAAATTGCTTGAACTTTTCAAATGTTTGAGACTTGTGCTTCATTAAGTAGACATAACCACATCTACTCAAATCGTCAGTGAAGGTGAGAAAATAACGATATCCGCCGCGTGCCTCTACGCTCATCGGACCACACACATCGGTATGTATGATTTCCAACAAGTCACTTGCACGCTCCATTGTTCCGGGGAACGGAGTTTTAGTCATCTTGCCCATGATGCATGGTTCGCACGTGTCAAGTGAATCAAAGTCAAGTGACTCCAAAAGTCCATCGACATGGAGTTTCTTCATGCGCTTTACACCAATATGACCTAAGCGGCAGTGCCACAAAAATATGGCGCTATAATTGTTAACTCTAACTCTTTTGGTCTCAATGTTATGTATGTGTGTATCGCTATCAAGATTCAATATGAACAATCCTCTCACCTTGGGTGCATGACCATAAAAGATGTTACTCATAGAAATAGAACAACCATTATTCTCTGACTTAAAAGAGTAACCGTCTCGCAATAAACAAGATCCAGATATAATGTTCATGCTCAACGCAGGCACTAAATAACAATGATTCAAGTTCATAACTAATCCTGATGGTAACTGAAGTGACACTGTGCCAACGGCGATTGCATCAACCTTGGAACCATTTCCTACGCGCATCGTCACTTCATCTTTCGCCAGCCTTCGTCTATTCCGCAGTTCCTGTTTCGAGTTGCAAATATGAGCAACAGAACCGGTATCGAATACCCAGCCACTACTACGAGAGCCGGTTAAGTACACATCAATAACATGTATATCGAATATACCTGTTTTTTCTTTGGCCGCCTTCTTATCTGCCAGATACTTGGGGAAATTGTGCTTCCAGTGACCCATACCCTTGCAATAGTAACACTCTGTTTCAGGCTTAGGTCCAGCTTTGGGTTTCTTCGACGGATTGGCAACAGGCTTGCCGCTCTTCTTTGAATTACCCTTCTTGCCTTTGCCGTTTCTCTTGAAACTAGTGGTCTTATTCACCATCAACACTTGATGCTCTTTACGGAGTTCAGACTCTGCGACTTTCAGCATCACAAACAACTCATCGGGAGACTTGTTCATCCCTTGCATGTTGCAGTTCAACACAAAGCCTTTATAGCTTGGCGGCAGTGATTGAAGGATTCTGTCAGTGATAGCCTCTTGCGGGAGTTCAATCCCCAGCTCAGCTAGACGGTTTGAGTACCCAGACATTTTGAGCACATGTTCACTGTAACATCCCAAAGTTATAAATTTTGGAATGTTAATATAATTATTAGATTGATTGTTTGTTTGTTTGCTTGAGTGATTGAAACTTGTGGGAAATTTGAAACTTTTCAAAAAATTTTGAATGAGAGGGAATAAAATTAATTTCCCATCTCCGGTGAATTCAAATTCAATCTTTTAAAAGCAAAGAGAGAAGATGACATGACTTCTTCAACTATAAATAATTTGAACGGAGATATTTGCATTTGAATTCTTTTGCATTTCCATTCGTTTTCTTCGTGCAAGAAATGCCGAGAAATACATTCTAGAGAGGAGGAACATGACCCTCAAACCCACGGGCATTTTGAAAGTTATTTGAACCCTAAAACTTAGAGGGTCATTTGAAAATTATTTGCAAAAGAAAATAAACCTTTTAGACAATTCTGTGAAAATAATTTTTTCTGAAGTTTTTATTTTTGCCGTCGAAAAATGCCCATCATTTATATTTTATTTTTCTGATAATTTTAGTATATAGAAACTCTTTATTCCGAATTGATTTGAATTCCCTTTTATCGTTTTAGTTTCCTAGTTTTCAAAATAGGAAAGGAATCCCTTTTTATTGGAAACACCTGCTGGCCCATTAAGAACTTTCCTATTTTTGTCCCAACAGAGATCTTCTCCTACCTCTCTCCTTCCTCACGTTACAGGAGTTTCCATCCATGGAGGAAGGAATCCTCTCCTTCCCGATCTCCCTCTTCTTTCCTTCCGGACGCCATCCGAGACCGCCTATAAATTCCCACCGTCCTCCTCTCTCCATTTTTCCCGAGAGAACTCCCTCTCCTCGCCTCTAGCTCGCGCGCCACCATCACCCCGTCGGTCACCAGAGAACTCACCGTGCACCTCCACATCGCCCGTGCACCTCCCCACCCCTCCCTGCCGAGCCCACTCCACCCCGCCGCCACCCCTCCACCACTTCGGCCCCCCTGCAGCCCCAACCCGTCGGCACCACCCCCCGTGGACTCCCTCCCCACCCCACGAAGAAACTACTGCTAGGAGCACGACCAGGAACTCCTCGCCTCCCCCCTGCACTCCCTCCACCTCGCCTCCCTCCCCCCCTGGAGCCTCGCCACCCCCACCCCCCGCCGGAGTACCCCCACCCTCGCCGGAGGAGGCTCCAACACGGGAGCAACTCCAGCCACGGGAGCAACTTCCATCACGATTTCATCGGAGAGTGACGAGTAGTCTATCAAGTTATTTTTCTCGAGAAATTCTTCTTCGTCAACATCACCAGGCAACTCACTTTGATCATACTATCACCTATGTTTTATGCATCGTAGTTCTACCATCCTATGCCCAATTGCATGCTGCTTAGGTACTTGGAAATTTTAGTATAGATTGTAGTATCATGTGGTAGGCACACAACAACCCCGATACTTGGCCCCGGGACGACAAATTTCATATTGCTATGCTTGAGTAGACGGGATTTCGGCTCAGTGCATATCACGAGTGATGCGAGGTTGATTAAATAATCAAGACCGGTTAAGACAAGATTTTCAAGACCTCGGACGCAATTTAACTCTGGGTGAAGGACGGTTGATCGGCTCCCTGGAGAACCCAGTGGATGCCCGGGATGCTGGGGACGGCCATGACATCCTGCGGAAAGCTTCACCCAGGCTCAAAGAGACGGACGGATATTTTCAAGACCCAAGGCTTACCTGCACAGCCACAAGTCATTATGGGCTCTGGCTTGGTTGGACAACACGGCGACTCTGGACAGGCGGTGCTAGCAGATGTAGAAGAACGGTAGGAATGGATGGGCACCGACAGGGATTCAGAGGGACCCGTTGAAAGACCATGTTTTGATCATCCGGTCTTCAAACACCCTGAAGTGCGCGGACATACTCGGAGGCGATCAAATCTTGTGGGGAACGTGTGCAAAACTCTGCAGAGTACTCAAACCTAATCGATTAGCCGTGTCCATGGTCATAGACAACTTGAGCCAAAGGAACTGAAGTTATCTGAATTTCTCAACACCATTAAATATATATTTGATGAGGGTAATTATTGACAACTCGGGTACGAGAACTGGTTGGCGGAACCATCTCGTTAACAACAAACAACGTAGTAACATTTTTCTTTTAGCCCTCTCTTGATGTAGGAGAAAACTTGCTTTTCGCTAAAAACTTATAGCCCCACCTGCCATATATGCATATAGTGTAGATGATTAGTTTTCACTCCTCTCATATGTGACTTGCCGGCATATTCAATATGCTGACCTACACGGCTGCAACGTCTCATGTTGCAGATATTTTTCTTTGACGAGTAAGAGTACGATTCAGGGTTACGGTCTACACTCAACTTGCCGTTGGTGTTTATTGGGACTCCACTCCCTTGACTGCTTCCGCTGATATATTTAAGGTATATATCAGTTTTACGCTATTTACATGTGATTGCACTTTGATATATACATTGATGTACTGTGTGTGCCAGCATACTGATCTAGGGATGGCACAGATACACAGAGGCTTGACTCGTCTTGAGTCAGGTAGCTACATTCACTGACAGACGAGTTCTCCTCCATCTTGAAAGCATAGAATCTATCGGAGGTCTCATACCTCTCGATCCGGGCGTTCTTCTAAAAGATAAACTTCAACTCCTAGAACATCTCAAATGCTCCATGACGCTCAAAGCGACGTTGAAGTCCCGGTTCAAAGCCATACAAGACTGCACATTGAACTACTGAGTAGTCCTCCTTACGTGCTAACCAAGTGTTCTTAACATCCTGATCAGCCGTAGCGGGTGGTTCATCTCCTAGCGCAGCATTAAGGACATAATCCTTCTTCCCAGCTTTTAAGATTAGCTTAAGATTACGAGCCCAGTCTACAAAGTTGCTTCCATCATCTTTCAACTTAGCTTTCTCTAGGAACGTATTAAAATTCAGGGTGACTGTCGCGTGAGCCATGATCTACAACACAAATATATTCAAAGTGGACTTAGACTATGTTCAAGATAATTAGAGTTCAACTTAATCAAATTTTTCGCTAAGCTCCCACTCAAAAAGTACATCTCTCTAGTCATTTGAGTGGTTCATGATCCACTTACACTAGCTCAAGTCCGATCATCACATGAGTTGAGTATAGTTTCAGTGGTAAGCATCCCTATGCTAATCTTATCATCTATATGATTCATGATCGACCTTTCGGTCTCATGTGTTCCGAGGCCATGTCTGCACATGCTAGGCTCGTCAAGCTTAACCCGAGTGTTCCGCGTGCGCAACTGTTTTGCACCCGTTGTATGTGAACGTTGAGTCTATCACACCCGATCATCACGTGGTGTCTCGAAACGACGAACTGTAGCAATGGTGCACAGTCGGGGAGAACACAATTTCATCTTGAAATTTTAGTGAGAGATCACCTCATAATGCTACCGTCGTTCTAAGCAAAATAAGGTGCATAAAAGGATTAACATCACATGCAATTCATAAGTGACATGATATGGCCATCATCACGTGCTCCTTGATCTCCATCACCAAAGCACCGACACGATCTTCTTGTCACCAGCGCCACACCATGATCTCCATCAACGTGTCGCCATCGGGGTTGTCGTGCTACTCATGCTATTACTACTAAAGCTACATCCTAGCAAAATAGTAAACGCATCTGCAAGCACAAACATTAGTATAAAGACAACCCTATGGCTCCTGCCGGTTGCCGTACCATCGACGTGCAAGTCGATATTATCTATTACAACATGATCATCTCATACATCCAATATATCACATCACATCGTTGGCCATATCACATCACAAGCATACCCTGCAAAAACAAGTTAGACATCCTCTAATTTTGTTGTTGCATGTTTTACATGGTGACCATGGGTATCTAGTAGGATCGCATCTTACTTACGCAAACACCACAACGGAGATATATGAGTTGCTATTTAACCTCATCCAAGGACCTCCTCGGTCAAATCCGATTCAACTAAAGTTGGAGAAACCGACACTTGCCAGTCATCTTTGAGCAACGGGGTTACTCGTAGCGATGAAACTAGTCTCTCGTAAGCGTACGAGTAATGTCGGTCCAAGCCCTTCAATCCAACAATACCGCGAAATCAAGAAAAGACTAAGGAGGGCAGCAAAACGCACATCACAGCCCACAAAAACTTTTGTGTTCTACTCGAGAAGACATCTACGCATGAACCTAGCTCATGATGCCACTGTTGAGGAACGTCGCATGGGAAACAAAAATTTTCCTACGCGCACGAAGACCTATCATGGTGATGTCCATCTACGAGAGTGGATGAGTGATCTACGTACCCTTGTAGACCGTACAGCAGAAGCGTTAGTGAACGCGGTTGATGTAGTGGAACGTCCTCACGTCCCTCGATCTGCCCCGCGAACAGTCCCGCGATCAGTCCCACGATCTAGTGCCGAACGGAGGGCACCTCCGCGTTCAGCACACGTACAACTCGAAGATGATCTCGGCCTTCTTGATCCAGCAAGAGAGACGGAGAGGTAGAAGAGTTCTCCGGCAGCGTGATGGCGCTCCGGAGGTTGGTGATGATCTTGTCTCAGCAGGGCTCCGCCCGAGCTCCGCAGAAACGCGATCTAGAGGAAAAACCGTGGAGGTATGTGGTCGGGCTGCCGTGTCAAAAAACGTCTCAAATCAGCCCTAAAACCTCCGTATATATAGGTGGGAGAGGGGGAGCCTTGCCTTGGGGGCTCAAGGAGCCCCAAGGGGGTCGGCCGAGCCAAAGGGGGGAAGGACTCCCCCCCAAACCGAGTCCTACTTGGTTTGGTGGGTGGAGTCCCTCCTTCGTTTCCCACCTCCTCCTTTTTTTTCTTTTCTCTTTGATTTTTCTTCCAATGCGCATAGGGCCCTTTTGGGCTGTCCCACCAGCCCATTAAGGGTTGGTGCGCCACCCTCAAGGCCTATGGGCTTCCCCGGGGTGGGTTGCCCCCCCGCTGAACTCCCGGAACCCATTCGTCATTCCCGGTACATTCCCGGCAACTCCAAAAACCTTCCGGTAATCAAATGAGGTCATCCTATATATCAATCTTCGTTTCCGGACCATTCCGGAAACCCTCGTGACGTCCGTGATCTCATCCGGGACTCCGAACAACATTCGGTAACAAATCATATAACTCAAATACGCATAAAACAACGTCCAGCCTTAAGTGTCTAAACCCTGCGGGTTCGAGAACTATGCAGACATGACCCGAGAGACTCCTCGGTCAATATCCAATAGCGGGACCTGGATGCCCATATTGGATCCTACATATTCTACGAATATCTTATCGTTTGAACCTCAGTGCCAAGGATTCATATAATCCCGTATGTCATTCCATTTGTCCTTCGGTATGTTACTTGCCCGAGATTCGATCGTCAGTATCCGTATACTCGTTCCGTAATACAAGATCCCGTAATTTTCTTTACTCGTTCCGTAATTTTCTATACTCGTTCCGTAATTTTCTTTACTCGTTCCGTAATACAAGATCCCGTAACTTACACTAAGTTACATTGCTTGCAAGGCTTGTGTGTGATGTTGTATTACTGAGTGGGCCCCGAGATACCTCTCCGTCACACGGAGTGACAAATCCCAGTCTTGATCCATACTAACTCAACTAACACCTTCGGAGATACCTGTAGAGCATCTCTATAGTCACCCAGTTACGTTGCAACGTTTGATACACACAAAGTATTCCTCCCGTGTTAGTGAGTTATATGATCTCATGGTCATAGGAACAAATACTTGACACGCAGAAAACAGTAGCAACAAAATGACACGATCAACATGCTACGTCTATTAGTTTGGGTCTAGTCCATCACGTGATTCTCCTAATGACGTGATCGAGTTATCAAGCAACAACACCTTGTTCATAATCAGAAGACACTGACTATCTTTGATCAACTGGCTAGCCAACTAGAGGCTTGCTAGGGACAGTGTTTTGTCTATGTATCCACACATGTAAATGAGTCTTCATTCAATACAATTATAGCTTGGATAATAAACGGTTATCTTGATACAGGAATTATAATAATA
>NC_058523.1:253387800-253400300 GCF_904849725.1 Hordeum vulgare subsp. vulgare | reverse complement strand
ACACAGTACATCAATGTATATATCAAAGTGCAATCACATGTAAAATAGCGTAAAACTGATATATACCTTAAATATCTCAGCGGAAGCGGTCAAGGGAGTGGAGTCCCAATAAACACCAACGGCAAGTTGAGTGTAGACCGTAACCCTGAATCGTACTCTTACTCGTCGAAGAAAAATATCTGCAACATAAGACGTTGCAGCCATGTAGGTCAGCATATTGAATATGCCGGCAAGTCACATAAGAGAGGGGTAAAGTAATAATCAACTATCTCTACATGCATATTTGGTCGGTGGAGCTAAGTTTTGCATAAAGCCAGTTTTATCCTACAACAAGAGGGGTTGAAAGCAAAATGTTACTACAAGGTTTGTTGTTAACGAGATGGTTCCGCCAACCAGTTCTCGTACCCGAGTTGTCAATAATTCCCACATCAAATATATTTAATGGTGTTGAGAAATCCAGATAACTTCAGTTCCTTTGGCTCAAGTCGTCCATGACCGTGGACACGGCTAATCGATTAGGTTTGAGTACTCTGCAGAGTTTTGCACACGTTCCCCACAAGATTTGATCGCCTCCGTGTATGTCCTCGCACTTCAAGGTGTTTGAAGACCGGATGATCAAAACATGGTCTTTCAACGGGTCCCTCTGAATCCCTGTCGGTGCCCATCCATTCCTACCGTTCGTCTACATCTGCTAGCACCGCCTGTCCAGAGTCGCCGCGTTGTCCAACCAAGCCAGAGCCCAAAATGACTTGTGGCTGTGCAGGTAAGCCTTGGGTCTTGAAATAATCCGTCCGTCTCTTTGAGCCTGGGTGAAGCTTTCCGCAGGATGACATGGCCTCTCCAGCATCCCGGGCATCCACTGGGTTTTCCAGGGAGCCGGTCAACCGTCCTTCACCCAGTGTTGCATTGCGTCCGAGGTCTTGAAAATCTTGTCTTAGTCCGGTCTTGATTATTTTGTCAACCTCGCATGACTCGTGGAATACACTCAACCGATAACCCGTCTACTCAAGCATAGCATTAAGAAATTGTCGTCCCGGGGCCAAGTGTCGGGGTTGTTGTGTTCCTACCACATGATACTACTACTTACAATTAAGTTTCCAAGTACCTAGGCAGCATGCAAATGGGCATAGGATGGTAGAACTACAATGCATAAAACATAGGTGAAAGTATGATCAAAGTGACTTGCCTGGTATTACTTGATGAAGATAGTCGCTCTCAAAATCCTGATAATTCTATTCGCCACACTCCGAGCAATCTATCGTAAATGAATAGCATTCAATAAACACTCATGCCAAAAAGGAAGAACCAAGAGAACATAAGAACAAAGCATGTCTTGGTACAAAATAACAACGTACTAAGGTTTAATAAAAAAAAAAGATAGGGCCTTATGGTGTTGTAAAAGGTACGATGAAAGGGGTCAACTCAAAAGAGTCAAAGGATGATCAACTATCGGTATATAAGCTCGACTTGCATACACTATGGGAGATGATCAAAAATATTGGGAGAACAACATGAATGTTGTTTGACAAATAGTATAAGACATAAGAATTTATTTGTAGAAAGAATTTCTTGAAATGGAGCACTACAACGCAAGTTATAGCGAATTGAAGTATGAATTAAATTTGCATTAAAAAGGTCAAGAGAGGTTGAACTGAAGTACGATGGTTACGTACAAAAATATATGACATGCGTGTTTAGGGGGTAAAAGGAATCAATTGAAAAGGTGGTACGATTTGCAAGATAAGATCAAATGAATGTTCGAATACAAATTTGAATCGCTCAAATTTGTAAGGTTCAAAGGTCGAAACTAATGATGCTACTAGATATAGTAGATCAATATGAGCGTGTAGAAAAAATAATTACTAGATTTCAACTAGCGGATCAAAAGATAGAAATATTTGAATATAACATTGAATCGGCTTAGAACGATGTGAACACTTTTGGGCACTAATAGATAAATCTGATTTGATCAAAATTATAAGTTGAAAAGTTAAAACTAATGATACAAACGGAAAGATTACTTTGATACGAATCCGACGCAATTGGATTCATCTAAAACGGAGCTACGGATAAAAAGATATGATCAAAAGAAGTTTGAATATGAATATGAACAAATTTCGAAATTTGAAAATTTCAAAAAGTTGATATGATAGGTTCACAGGATAGGTGGGATCAAGACGAAACTCTAGGCGTTGGTTTCATCTAATTTGGATAAACGAGTAAAAAGTTATGGCTATTTGAAAAATCAGGGCCAAGCTGTTTTACGGAAGAAAAGTGCTACGTCTAAAAGAATTCTAGTACTAATGTGTAAATACGAAGACTAAATAATATATCTAATTACTCTACCGTATACTAGTGTAGGAGACGACTTCGAGAGATCCCGCCGAAGAGAAGAAAAAATATTTTTATTTAATAAATCTAGTTAAACCAAAAGATTGATTTAACCCGAAATAGATGATTTTTGGATGCTCCTATGGGTCTATATTTATAGGTGGAATAGAGGTCTAATGGTTCATAGATAGGCAAGGTGGGACTAAACATATACGTAAGAAGGAGAAAATAGAAAAAAGAGGGAAAAGGAAGTGCCCCAAGGCCAAAACAATTCGGCCACCCTCGTGAGTACGGCCAGGCGCGGCCCTTGTTTTGTTTTTTTTTTGTTTTTTTGTTTTGGTTTTTTTAAACAAAGAAGAAAACATATAAATAAAAAAAGAGAACATTTTATATAGACATATTATATATCAAAATTTTCAGAATAAAATTTTCTAAAACATGAACATATTTTAAAAACCAAAAAAAATATTTTTTTTAAAAAAATTATTTTTTTGCAATAACTTTAAAATGAAAAGGAATTTGAATTTCGAATAAATTGCAAATACTTAAAATTTGAATCAAGACATAGCCTCTGATTTTGGAGGGTCATTTTCCTCCTCTCTTTGATTTTTTTTTAATCAAAGGGTTTTGAAAATATTCAAACTCAAAATTGAAAAGGGATTCAAAATAGAAAATTTTGGGAAAGTCATTTTATTCCCTCTCATTTTTTTTGAGAAGTTTCAAATTCCACTCAAGTTTCAATCACTCAAACAAACAAACAATTCAATCTAATAATTATATTAACATTCCAAAATTTATAATTTTGGGATGTTACAAACTACCACACTTAAAATGAATCTCGTCCTCGAGATTCGAAGAGGCTAGAAAGAAAAGGTTATGGTTTGGGGGGTCTTGTAACAAATATAGTCTCCTGCAAAGTGGGATGCTACCACACTTAAAATGAGTGATACTGGTCCCTCAAAATGCTTTAACGATCCTCTAGGGTTTTGGCATCTGACATCGCACAGTCTTCATATTAAATCCTTTGGTGATGCTCTCCCGTTGATATAAGCTTCTTCCGTCACTGGGTCTTCTTAACTGACAGTCTCGCGATCAATTCTAAATAACATATCGATGGTTCTCATGGTGGTCTACCATTTGTGGTTATCCTGCAGAGAGAGGGGTCTTGGTTTCATCCTCACCGTAAAATTTCCTACGCGTGACAACAGATGCCATGTACATGGGCTTTTCTTATACCATTCTAAGGCTTAAACAAAAGCTTCAAAGAACGTCGTCTCTCTATATGGGTAAGTCTCTCAGATTTACCATTCCGAATAGCAAGAAAATGATAATAGTAAGTCGTCATGGTGGCCAACCCATATCGCACTGAAATCATTACCTTGTATAAGGTTTAGTGAATCTCGCCTTCTAACACTCGGACATCCTCACAAGCGTTGCAGAATTTCTCTTGTCCATGAACGAAGTTCGGATAATCCATTGGTTCTGCAAGCTGAACGAAACATCTATCGTATCTTCACAACTCTCAGGTTTTCGTATGCTCCTAAGAAAACGTTTGCTGAAACAAGTTTCCTTCTCCAAAAAGATAGTAATTGATCCTTGTTAGTCCCGGGGTCTGTGTGTTTCAGGCATACTTGGGGTAAATGTGACACGCCGCTGGGTAGTGGGTGGTTCCTTCACACAAGAAACAAGTCACCTGACTAGTTGGGCATTCCTCAGGTGGGTGATTTTCTTCACAATGAGTGCATCCATCCTTGTGTTCCTCCTGGGTGTGTCCTATTTCTCCACAGATCTTGCATGCACAAGTCTTCTTCTTCGGGTTATCATAGCACTTATGAATAAGTCGAGATCTTAACAAAGTCTTCTTGAATTCTTCCCAACTTTCTGCTCCACTAAATCCTTGTATGGCATGGTGCATTTTCCACCAGATAGCAGCACTTTGGGTAAAGTACTGAAGAGCGTGTTCCACTTCATACTTCCTCGAGATCAAGTTACTCCCGAAGTGCTTCTCCATGTTCTGAATCCATATTTCAGCTTCTAGCTGGGTCATTGGTCCAGAGACTACAAGTCCAGCTTCATACTCCATCTGGTGGGGTTGAGGTTTTGGGGATGAGACGGGTACGAGAGAGGGAGATACACAATACAAACAATATTTTTGAGAATAGGTTTTATTTGTGGCCATCGGAAAACACACACCAATGACGGCTCACAAATCATCGTAACTAACGTGGGTATATAATTGGGGTTTGGACTTCTAATGGTCATATAATTATTCGGACACTTCAGGGTCTTCGAATTCTTCGGGTCTTGAGAGTCTTCAATTGGTGTAGTTTCAACTGCATGATGAAATCCTCTTTACTTTGAAGTGGGAGTCGGTTGATCCTTCACGCCGTCAAAAGGGTAAGGGTATTGTCTAACTATTTGGGGTGAGAGAGAACATTCGATAAAATCAGAAGGGATGAGAAGTAACGGATGTTCTTGAAAAATAAAAATTTTGAGAGATCCTTTCCTAAGAAATTTCCAGTTTCTAGGGTCACGTCCTACAGTCAACATGTGCTCTGATACCATCTCTGTAGCGACCCGACTCAAGACGAGTCAAGCCTCTGTGTTTCTGTGCCATCCCTGGATCAGTATGCTGGCACACACAGTACATCAATGTATATATCAAAGTGCAATCACATGTAAAATAGCGTAAAACTGATATATACCTTAAATATCTCAGCGGAAGCGGTCAAGGGAGTGGAGTCCCAATAAACACCAACGGCAAGTTGAGTGTAGACCGTAACCCTGAATCGTACTCTTACTCGTCGAAGAAAAATATCTGCAACATAAGACGTTGCAGCCATGTAGCTCAGCATATTGAATATGCCGGCAAGTCACATAAGAGAGGGGTAAAGTAATAATCAACTATCTCTACATGCATATTTGGTCGGTGGAGCTAAGTTTTGCATAAAGCCAGTTTTATCCTACAACAAGAGGGGTTGAAAGCAAAATGTTACTACAAGGTTTGTTGTTAACGAGATGGTTCCGCCAACCAGTTCTCGTACCCGAGTTGTCAATAATTCCCACATCAAATATATTTAATGGTGTTGAGAAATCCAGATAACTTCAGTTCCTTTGGCTCAAGTCGTCCATGACCGTGGACACGGCTAATCGATTAGGTTTGAGTACTCTGCAGAGTTTTGCACACGTTCCCCACAAGATTTGATCGCCTCCGTGTATGTCCTCGCACTTCAAGGTGTTTGAAGACCGGATGATCAAAACATGGTCTTTCAACGGGTCCCTCTGAATCCCTGTCGGTGCCCATCCATTCCTACCGTTCGTCTACATCTGCTAGCACCGCCTGTCCAGAGTCGCCGCGTTGTCCAAATAAGCCAGAGCCCATAATGACTTGTGGCTGTGCAGGTAAGCCTTGGGTCTTGAAAATATCCGTCCGTCTCTTTGAGCCTGGGTGAAGCTTTCCGCAGGATGACATGGCCTCTCCAGCATCCCGGGAATCCACTGGGTTTTCCAGGGAGCCGGTCAACCGTCCTTCACCCAGTGTTGCATTGCGTCCGAGGTCTTGAAAATCTTGTCTTAGTCCGGTCTTGATTATTTTGTCAACCTCGCATGACTCGTGGAATACACTCAACCGATAACCCGTCTACTCAAGCATAGCATTAAGAAATTGTCGTCCCGGGGCCAAGTGTCGGGGTTGTTGTGTTCCTACCACATGATACTACTATTTACAATTAAGTTTCCAAGTACCTAGGCAGCATGCAAATGGGCATAGGATGGTAGAACTACAATGCATAAAACATAGGTGAAAGTATGATCAAAGTGACTTGCCTGGTATTACTTGATGAAGATAGTCGCTCTCAAAATCCTGATAATTCTGTTCGCCACACTCCGAGCAATCTATCGTAAATGAATAGCATTCAATAAACACTCATGCCAAAAAGGAAGAACCAAGAGAACATAAGAACAAAGCATGTCTTGGTACAAAATAACAACGTACTAAGGTTTAATAAAAAAAAAAGATAGGGCCTTATGGTGTTGTAAAAGGTACGATGAAAGGGGTCAACTCAAAAGAGTCAAAGGATGATCAACTATCGGTATATAAGCTCGACTTGCATACACTATGGGAGATGATCAAAAATATTGGGAGAACAACATGAATGTTGTTTGACAAATAGTATAAGACATAAGAATTTATTTGTAGAAAGAATTTCTTGAAATGGAGCACTACAACGCAAGTTATAGCGAATTGAAGTATGAATTAAATTTGCATTAAAAAGGTCAAGAGAGGTTGAACTGAAGTACGATGGTTACGTACAAAAATATATGACATGCGTGTTTAGGGGGTAAAAGGAATCAATTGAAAAGGTGGTACGATTTGCAAGATAAGATCAAATGAATGTTCGAATACAAATTTGAATCGCTCAAATTTGTAAGGTTCAAAGGTCGAAACTAATGATGCTACTAGATATAGGAGATCAATATGAGCGTGTAGAAAAAATAATTACTAGATTTCAACTAGCGGATCAAAAGATAGAAATATTTGAATATAACATTGAATCGGCTTAGAACGATGTGAACACTTTTGGGCACTAATAGATAAATCTGATTTGATCAAAATTATAAGTTGAAAAGTTAAAACTAATGATACAAACGGAAAGATTACTTTGATACGAATCCGACGCAATTGGATTCATCTAAAACGGAGCTACGGATAAAAAGATATGATCAAAAGAAGTTTGAATATGAATATGAACAAATTTCGAAATTTGAAAATTTCAAAAAGTTGATATGATAGGTTCACAGGATAGGTGGGATCAAGACGAAACTCTAGGCGTTGGTTTCATCTAATTTGGATAAACGAGTAAAAAGTTATGGCTATTTGAAAAATCAGGGCCAAGCTGTTTTACGGAAGAAAAGTGCTACGTCTAAAAGAATTCTAGTACTAATGTGTAAATACGAAGACTAAATAATATATCTAATTACTCTACCGTATACTAGTGTAGGAGACGACTTCGAGAGATCCCGCCGAAGAGAAGAAAAAATATTTTTATTTAATAAATCTAGTTAAACCAAAAGATTGATTTAACCCGAAATAGATGATTTTTGGATGCTCCTATGGGTCTATATTTATAGGTGGAAGAGAGGTCTAATGGTTCATAGATAGGCAAGGTGGGACTAAACATATACGTAAGAAGGAGAAAATAGAAAAAAGAGGGAAAAGGAAGTGCCCCAAGGCCAAAACAATTCGGCCACCCTCGTGAGTACGGCCAGGCGCGGCCCTTGTTTTGTTTTTTTTTTGTTTTTTTGTTTTTGTTTTTTTAAACAAAGAAGAAAACGTATAAATAAAAAAAGAGAACATTTTATATAGACATATTATATATCAAAATTTTCAGAATAAAATTTTCTAAAACATGAACATATTTTAAAAACCAAAAAAAATATTTTTTTTAAAAAAATTATTTTTTTGCAATAACTTTAAAATGAAAAGGAATTTGAATTTCGAATAAATTGCAAATACTTAAAATTTGAATCAAGACATAGCCTCTGATTTTGGAGGGTCATTTTCCTCCTCTCGTTTGATTTTTTTTTAATCAAAGGGTTTTGAAAATATTCAAACTCAAAATTGAAAAGGGATTCAAAATAGAAAATTTTGGGAAAGTCATTTTATTCCCTCTCATTTTTTTTGAGAAGTTTCAAATTCCACTCAAGTTTCAATCACTCAAACAAACAAACAATTCAATCTAATAATTATATTAACATTCCAAAATTTATAATTTTGGGATGTTACAAACTACCACACTTAAAATGAATCTCGTCCTCGAGATTCGAAGAGGCTAGAAAGAAAAGGTTATGGTTTGGGGGGTCTTGTAACAAATATAGTCTCCTGCAAAGTGGGATGCTACCACACTTAAAATGAGTGATACTGGTCCCTCAAAATGCTTTAACGATCCTCTAGGGTTTTGGCATCTGACATCGCACAGTCTTCATATTAAATCCTTTGGTGATGCTCTCCCGTTGATATAAGCTTCTTCCGTCACTGGGTCTTCTTAACTGACAGTCTCGCGATCAATTCTAAATAACATATCGATGGTTCTCATGGTGGTCTACCATTTGTGGTTATCCTGCAGAGAGAGGGGTCTTGGTTTCATCCTCACCGTAAAATTTCCTACGCGTGACAACAGATGCCATGTACATGGGCTTTTCTTATACCATTCTAAGGCTTAAACAAAAGCTTCAAAGAACGTCGTCTCTCTATATGGGTAAGTCTCTCAGATTTACCATTCCGAATAGCAAGAAAATGATAATAGTAAGTCGTCATGGTGGCCAACCCATATCGCACTGAAATCATTACCTTGTATAAGGTTTAGTGAATCTCGCCTTCTAACACTCGGACATCCTCACAAGCGTTGCAGAATTTCTCTTGTCCATGAACGAAGTTCGGATAATCCATTGGTTCTGCAAGCTGAACGAAACATCTATCGTATCTTCACAACTCTCAGGTTTTCGTATGCTCCTAAGAAAACGTTTGCTGAAACAAGTTTCCTTCTCCAAAAAGATAGTAATTGATCCTTGTTAGTCCCGGGGTCTGTGTGTTTCAGGCATACTTGGGGTAAATGTGACACGCCGCTGGGTAGTGGGTGGTTCCTTCACACAAGAAACAAGTCACCTGACTAGTTGGGCATTCCTCAGGTGGGTGATTTTCTTCACAATGAGTGCATCCATCCTTGTGTTCCTCCTGGGTGTGTCCTATTTCTCCACAGATCTTGCATGCACAAGTCTTCTTCTTCGGGTTATCATAGCACTTATGAATAAGTCGAGATCTTAACAAAGTCTTCTTGAATTCTTCCCAACTTTCTGCTCCACTAAATCCTTGTATGGCATGGTGCATTTTCCACCAGATAGCAGCACTTTGGGTAAAGTACTGAAGAGCGTGTTCCACTTCATACTTCCTCGAGATCAAGTTACTCCCGAAGTGCTTCTCCATGTTCTGAATCCATATTTCAGCTTCTAGCTGGGTCATTGGTCCAGAGACTACAAGTCCAGCTTCATACTCCATCTGGTGGGGTTGAGGTTTTGGGGATGAGACGGGTACGAGAGAGGGAGATACACAATACAAACAATATTTTTGAGAATAGGTTTTATTTGTGGCCATCGGAAAACACACACCAATGACGGCTCACAAATCATCGTAACTAACGTGGGTATATAATTGGGGTTTGGACTTCTAATGGTCATATAATTATTCGGACACTTCAGGGTCTTCGAATTCTTCGGGTCTTGAGAGTCTTCAATTGGTGTAGTTTCAACTGCATGATGAAATCCTCTTTACTTTGAAGTGGGAGTCGGTTGATCCTTCACGCCGTCAAAAGGGTAAGGGTATTGTCTAACTATTTGGGGTGAGAGAGAACATTCGATAAAATCAGAAGGGATGAGAAGTAACGGATGTTCTTGAAAAATAAAAATTTTGAGAGATCCTTTCCTAAGAAATTTCCAGTTTCTAGGGTCACGTCCTACAGTCAACATGTGCTCTGATACCATCTCTGTAGCGACCCGACTCAAGACGAGTCAAGCCTCTGTGTTTCTGTGCCATCCCTGGATCAGTATGCTGGCACACACAGTACATCAATGTATATATCAAAGTGCAATCACATGTAAAATAGCGTAAAACTGATATATACCTTAAATATCTCAGCGGAAGCGGTCAAGGGAGTGGAGTCCCAATAAACACCAACGGCAAGTTGAGTGTAGACCGTAACCCTGAATCGTACTCTTACTCGTCGAAGAAAAATATCTGCAACATAAGACGTTGCAGCCATGTAGCTCAGCATATTGAATATGCCGGCAAGTCACATAAGAGAGGGGTAAAGTAATAATCAACTATCTCTACATGCATATTTGGTCGGTGGAGCTAAGTTTTGCATAAAGCCAGTTTTATCCTACAACAAGAGGGGTTGAAAGCAAAATGTTACTACAAGGTTTGTTGTTAACGAGATGGTTCCGCCAACCAGTTCTCGTACCCGAGTTGTCAATAATTCCCACATCAAATATATTTAATGGTGTTGAGAAATCCAGATAACTTCAGTTCCTTTGGCTCAAGTCGTCCATGACCGTGGACACGGCTAATCGATTAGGTTTGAGTACTCTGCAGAGTTTTGCACACGTTCCCCACAAGATTTGATCGCCTCCGTGTATGTCCTCGCACTTCAAGGTGTTTGAAGACCGGATGATCAAAACATGGTCTTTCAACGGGTCCCTCTGAATCCCTGTCGGTGCCCATCCATTCCTACCGTTCGTCTACATCTGCTAGCACCGCCTGTCCAGAGTCGCCGCGTTGTCCAACTAAGCCAGAGCCCATAATGACTTGTGGCTGTGCAGGTAAGCCTTGGGTCTTGAAAATATCCGTCCGTCTCTTTGAGCCTGGGTGAAGCTTTCCGCAGGATGACATGGCCTCTCCAGCATCCCGGGCATCCACTGGGTTTTCCAGGGAGCCGGTCAACCGTCCTTCACCCAGTGTTGCATTGCGTCCGAGGTCTTGAAAATCTTGTCTTAGTCCGGTCTTGATTATTTTGTCAACCTCGCATGACTCGTGGAATACACTCAACCGATAACCCGTCTACTCAAGCATAGCATTAAGAAATTGTCGTCCCGGGGCCAAGTGTCGGGGTTGTTGTGTTCCTACCACATGATACTACTACTTACAATTAAGTTTCCAAGTACCTAGGCAGCATGCAAATGGGCATAGGATGGTAGAACTACAATGCATAAAACATAGGTGAAAGTATGATCAAAGTGACTTGCCTGGTATTACTTGATGAAGATAGTCGCTCTCAAAATCCTGAT
Organism: Hordeum vulgare subsp. vulgare; assembly: GCF_904849725.1. NCBI lineage: Eukaryota > Viridiplantae > Streptophyta > Magnoliopsida > Poales > Poaceae > Hordeum > Hordeum vulgare. The sequence continues at coordinate 253,389,131 of NC_058523.1, read as the reverse complement.
AATTCTATTCGCCACACTCCGAGCAATCTATCGTAAATGAATAGCATTCAATAAACACTCATGCCAAAAAGGAAGAACCAAGAGAACATAAGAACAAAGCATGTCTTGGTACAAAATAACAACGTACTAAGGTTTAATAAAAAAAAAAGATAGGGCCTTATGGTGTTGTAAAAGGTACGATGAAAGGGGTCAACTCAAAAGAGTCAAAGGATGATCAACTATCGGTATATAAGCTCGACTTGCATACACTATGGGAGATGATCAAAAATATTGGGAGAACAACATGAATGTTGTTTGACAAATAGTATAAGACATAAGAATTTATTTGTAGAAAGAATTTCTTGAAATGGAGCACTACAACGCAAGTTATAGCGAATTGAAGTATGAATTAAATTTGCATTAAAAAGGTCAAGAGAGGTTGAACTGAAGTACGATGGTTACGTACAAAAATATATGACATGCGTGTTTAGGGGGTAAAAGGAATCAATTGAAAAGGTGGTACGATTTGCAAGATAAGATCAAATGAATGTTCGAATACAAATTTGAATCGCTCAAATTTGTAAGGTTCAAAGGTCGAAACTAATGATGCTACTAGATATAGTAGATCAATATGAGCGTGTAGAAAAAATAATTACTAGATTTCAACTAGCGGATCAAAAGATAGAAATATTTGAATATAACATTGAATCGGCTTAGAACGATGTGAACACTTTTGGGCACTAATAGATAAATCTGATTTGATCAAAATTATAAGTTGAAAAGTTAAAACTAATGATACAAACGGAAAGATTACTTTGATACGAATCCGACGCAATTGGATTCATCTAAAACGGAGCTACGGATAAAAAGATATGATCAAAAGAAGTTTGAATATGAATATGAACAAATTTCGAAATTTGAAAATTTCAAAAAGTTGATATGATAGGTTCACAGGATAGGTGGGATCAAGACGAAACTCTAGGCGTTGGTTTCATCTAATTCGGATAAACGAGTAAAAAGTTATGGCTATTTGAAAAATCAGGGCCAAGCTGTTTTACGGAAGAAAAGTGCTACGTCTAAAAGAATTCTAGTACTAATGTGTAAATACGAAGACTAAATAATATATCTAATTACTCTACCGTATACTAGTGTAGGAGACGACTTCGAGAGATCCCGCCGAAGAGAAGAAAAAATATTTTTATTTAATAAATCTAGTTAAACCAAAAGATTGATTTAACCCGAAATAGATGATTTTTGGATGCTCCTATGGGTCTATATTTATAGGTGGAAGAGAGGTCTAATGGTTCATAGATAGGCAAGGTGGGACTAAACATATACGTAAGAAGGAGAAA
>NC_058523.1:253370300-253380300 GCF_904849725.1 Hordeum vulgare subsp. vulgare | reverse complement strand
AAATTCAACTGATTACGGTTCACATGGTATTCTCGGTCTTCAGGGATCACTTGGCCAAGAAAGAATGGGGCCAATTCCTCTTGAATTCCTCGCATACGATTTGCTGGTAGGAGTTCATTCCGCATCCGATATATCTAATTTGAAGAAGGGGGTCAATACATATATATGAATAAATGAAACTGACCACAAATGATGGTAATAAAAAAAATGTGAATATTATTATTTACGCACGTCATATTGTTTGTCAGAGTAGCCCCGCTCACAGGTCACGTGGCAGATGGACTCGCAAATGTAGTATCCACAGTAATCATTCCCTGGTTCCTGCCACAACCACTTTACAAGAAATAGAGGTCAATCAAACTGATAGTTAGCAAGCATGCTAAATGGTATTGATGAAACTAGCGCTTGAATCACTAGGAAATGCATGGAACATGCTACTATAGTACTTACTTTCGGGTGTTTAAATTGCAGCTTCTTCGGCAGTCCCAGAGTTTTTGCGGCGAATTTTTCCAAACCCTGTGAGACAAAGAAAACAATTACTTGATATCAGGAAATGAACAAAGTTGCCGATATGGTGCGTTAATGATCGATTTAACTTACTTCTCTAGAGTTTCAGTCATGTCCACATACACGTCGGGATCTTTTCGTCTCGAGTCTAAGACGGTTACTAGTCCCTGCTCAAGCTTAATCTCTAGGAGAATATAGTGGAAGCTGCACACGCATGCATAACTCATCATTTACATTACAATAACCTTGACTAATAAGGGAAAGCGAATATGCACAAGACAATAACACTCACTGGAATTCGTAAGGGAAGAGTATTATAGCTTTGTTTCGATTCAATACAAACGATTGTAGCACGTTGTCCTCGGTATCTTTTGCCTGATATTTAATCATAAATGCATCTACGAGATTTGTGTTAATGAACCCAATATTACAGATTTGTCTTTTCTTCTATTCGACGATCTTCAATCTGCATATAATATAGTGAGGATAATTAAAAATACATGCAATCAAAGAGTTGACCTATATATAGAGACTTAATGACAGAAGTAGTACTACTTACAGGCAGTAGCAAGTGATCATTAATTTATCGAGGGCCTTTAGATTGAAAAACGGGAAGAACTCATCAAATGGAACCATCAACAGTTCAAGTCCAACGAGGTCATGCTCCTTTCTAACTCCCAGCGTCAAAATATTACTCCCCCGAGACTCTTTGCAAGTTTTCATGTACCAATCATGGAATCTTCGCATTATTGTTGTTAGAGATCTTTCATCTTTGACGAGAGGCTTCCCGTACACGTATTTGTGTTCATACACCTCCAATAAATCAAAATGTGCATCATCGGGGAGGTAATATGCAGGATTGGTACCGGGCAACAAGATCCCCGGATGATTAGCTACGATATTGCTAGACACCTTGAGCGGGGGGATCGATTGGTTCGCTTGTTCGCCGAGCCGGGCAACTTTTTTCCCAGCTCGTCGTTCTGTTAAGCTTTGATCATTAACAGTACTTCCCGACCGCTGCGCTTCGATATATGACTTTGTAATAATGCGCTCATAGTTGCCTTTCGTCGGAGACTTTGGTGGTTTCGTCAGGGTAGCCAGAGTACGCTTTGCTTTTACCGGATCTATCTTCTCCTCCGGAGGTGGATTTTTTTTTTGCTTTCACCCCTTCAAAGAAGTTCTTCACTTCGGCTTCCACGATCTTCTGGCTCCTCTCGTATGGTAACTTCTCTAGAGGCTTCAGAGAAGGGCCGTATTTGTATTGCCCGCCCCTGGCTGTACTGCTACACGTCGGAGCAAACGGAGCGGCTGCGACTGTCTTTACTTTCTTACCAGTTGGAGGAGAAGGACTACGCACCGGAGGAGAAGGATAAGGAGGAGGCAGCTGGCTGCTCAGGCGCGCCGGCACAGGCGGAGAAGGAGGCGGAGTGCCGTCACGCGCCGGAGAAGGAGGCTGAGTGCCCTGATCACTCGCCGGAGGAGGCTGAGGAGGAGGCGGAGGAGGAGGTGGGCCCTGACTCGCTGGAGGAGCAGGAGGAGGCGGAGGCGTCCAGTTCGGAAGATGGATGAGCTCCTTCCACCATAGGCATGGAGTCTTCAGAGAAGAATCCAGCCAAATCTCCCCTTCACCCGTAGGTGGTCAAGCTCAAGCTCCTCAAATCCTTCCGTTATTTGATCCACCTGTTGGGTAACGTAGCATAAATTCAAAATTTTCCTACGCATATTCAGATCTTCCTATGGAGAGACCAGCAACGAGAGAGGGGTAAGAGCAACTTCATACCTTTGAAGATCGCTAAGCGGAAGCGTTGCTAGAACGCAGTTGATGGAGTCGTACTCGCGGTGTGATTTCGATCTAGTGCCGAACTACGGCACCTCCACGTTCAACACACGTGCAGCCCGGTGACGTCTCCCGCACCTTGATCCCGCAAGGAGGGGGGAGAGGTTGGGGAAGAACTCCAGCATCACGACGGCGTGGTGTCGATGGAGAGACGAGGTCTCCCGGCAGGGCTTCGCCAAGCACCGACAGCGAGGAGGAGAAACAAGGGCAGGGCTGCGCCGAGGGAGAAGTATGTCTCCCAAGGGCCACAACCCCTCTCTATTTATAGGAGGAGGGGGAGGGGCTGCGCCACCCCTAGGGTTCCCTCCCTAGGGGCCAGCGGCCACCAGATGGGAAAGGGGGGCGGCGTCTAGGGTGGGGAGGGGTTGGCGCACCACCTGGTGGGCCTTAGGCCGACCTGGCTTAGGGTTTGCCCCCCTTTTCTCTCCCCCACGCATTGGGCTGAGTGGGGAGACGCACCAGCCCACCTAGGGGCTGGTTCCCTTCCCCACTTCGCCCACCTTACCTCCCGGGGTCGTTGCCCCCTTTCGGTGGACCCCCGGGGCCACTTTCGGTGGACCCCCGGGGCCACTTTCGGTGGACCCCCGGGGCCACCTCCGGTGGTCCGGGTGGTCCCGGTACGTTACCGGTGATGCCCGAAACACTTCCGGTATATGAATCTTTACCTCTGAACCATTCCGGAGCTCCTCGTGACGTCCGGGATCTCATCCGGGAGTCCGAACAACTTTCGGTAACCTCGTATAACAATTCCCTATAACCCTAGCGTCACCGAACCTTAAGTGTGTAGACCCTACGGGTTCGGGAGACAGGCAGACATGACCGAGACACCTCTCTGGCCAATAACCATCAGCGGGGTCTGGATACCCATGGTGGCTCTCACTTTCTCCCCGATTATCTCATCGGATGAACCACGATGTCAAGGATTCAATCAATCCCGTATACAATTCCCTTTGTCTGTCGGTATAGAGCTTGCCCGAGAATCGATCGTCGGTATACCAATACCTTGTTCAATCTCGTTACCGGTAAGTCTCTTTACTCGTTCTGTAGCACGTCATCGTGTGACTAACTCCTTAGTCACATTGAGCTCATGATGATGTTCTACCGAGTGGGCCCAGAGATACCTCTCCGTCACACGGAGTGACAAATCCCGATCTCGATTCGTACCAACCCAACAACACTTTCGGAGGTACCCGTAGTGCACCTTTATAGTCACCCAGTTACGTTGTGACGTTTGATACACCCAAAGCACTCCTATGGTATTCGGGAGTTGCACAATCTCACGGTCGAAGGAAAAGATACTTGACATTAGAAAAGCTTTAGCATACGAACAATACGATCTAGTGCTATGCTTAGGATTGGGTCTTGTCCATCACATCATTCTCCTAATGATGTGATCACGTTATCAATGACATCTAATGCCCATGATCAGGAAACCATGATCATATATTGACTAACGAGCTAGCCAACTAGAGGCTTGCTAGGGACACATTGTGATCTATTTATTCACACATGTATTACTGTTTCCTGTTAATACAATTATAGAATGGACAATAGACGATTATCATGAACAAGGAAATATGATAATAACCATTTTATTATTACCTCTAGGGCATATTTCCAACACCACCATCATCCCAGCATAACCTTCTGGAATCGGCTAGCCGTGGTAGGTTGAGCCAGGTTCATTAGGTAAAACAGAGCCAACATCCGCCTTGCCTTTAAATGTCATCCATCGCGTCATAAGGTGGCAATGTTGAGACTCTGTGATAGCATCCATGGGGTGGCACGTGAAGACAGCCTCCAGCTGCTGAGTCTGCTCGATGGAAGCCATGCTGCTTCTCCGCTGAGATGGCGGGGTAGCTTCAGGGGAAGCTTCGGCAGGTCGTTTGCTGCGGTCTGCTTCTCGTTCCTCTAGCCCTTATACCCTTTCGTGTAGCGCCTGTAGTTGGCTATGCTCCGCTTTCTTCCTCCTCTCCTGGGTTTTGTAACCCCCTGCGCCCGGAAACCCAGCCTTCCACGGAAGGGAGCCAGGCGTGCCTCGTGTTCGTCCAGGGTGCTCAGGATTCCCGAGGGCCATTGTGAGCTCGTCATTCTCTCTGTCTGGAAAGAACGCCCCTTCCTGTGCTGCGGCGATATAGTGTTGAAGCTTCCTGAGGGTATTCGCAGTTGCTCTTCCGTCCAAACGCACTCCCCTGATACAGGGTCCAAGGTTCCGCCAACCCCGAAGAACCAAGTCCGGCAACGGTCTGGCCATCTCAATGTCTCTGGTTCGATCCCTTTAGCAATAAGGTCATTCTCAGCCTTGTCCCACAAAGGTCGGGCTTTGAGGTAACCACCTGACCCCGTGCGATGGTGATACTTCTTCTTCGCAACATTTTTCTTGTTTGTCACTGACATCTTCTTACTCTTTTCCGATGTCTTGTGGGCCACAAATGCGGGCCATTGATCTCGGATCTTCTCAAACCGGCCCGCGAATTCTCGTGTCTCTTCTTTGTCGACAAACGTTTTCAGATCATTCTTCCACCTCCTGAATAGTTCTGCCATCTTCTTAAGAGCATGAGAATTGATAAATTCCTCTATAACTGCCTTCTCCGGATCCTCCTTTGGCGGTAGGGTGAAATTTGCATTAAGCATTGTCCAAAGATCTTCTTTCTGCATATCGGAGACATAATACGTCGGCACCTCAGGGTCTTCCTTCTTTGGCTTTAACCATTGCTGGATACTGATCGGGATCTTGTCCCTAACAAGAACCCCTCACTAAGCACAAAATGCATCCCTTGTCCGGATGGGTTCAATCGGCTTGCCATCGCGCGCGATTCCTGTGATCTCAAACCTTTCATCCGAGCACAACTTTTTCTTTGGGCCTCGTTTCTTTACCGAAGTTGAGGTCGATCCAGAGGGCTAGAGAAAAAAGAAGAAATACGAGAGTTAATTAATATGTGTACATATGAAAACAATGAATGCATCAATTAACTAGTCAGCACGGGCTTAACTAATATATATATACCTGGCCGGACTCGGTTCGGTCAACGGAGCCGTCATGAACGCCCTCTTCTTCACCTGGTGCTTCCAGATCATCATGAACGCCCTCTTCTTCACCCGGTCCTTCCAGATCATCATGAACATATCCCTCTTCTTCACCCGGTCCTTCCAGACCATCGATGTCCCTGAGAAACGATGCAACGACATCACTTCCTTGTGCGATTATCTCCCCCAACATCGCTTATGTTGCTTCGTCTCGGGAGTGATCCATAGTTTCTGCAAATATTTACAACATGTCAATTATTATTCAAACATGGTAGAGATGGATATATATTAGTGGCAAACGTAGAACTAGCTAGCTAATCACAATAAGAAATCATGTTAGTGGCCTCGACGCTGCTTCTCTAGGGTTTGGGGTGGCTTAGACAACACTTCAAGGGTTTGGGGTGGCCTCGACACAACGCTTCAAGGGTTTGGGGTGGCCTCGACGACAACGCTCTTTTAACTTGGTAAATTTGGGTGGCCTCGAGAGAGTTCGCCGGGTAGGGGCGCGGCGGAAGGGGGTAGGAGACCAACATCTTTTTTCTCTAGGCTTTGGGTGTCCTCGAGAGTTTTGGTCGAGCGAGAGGGCCGAGGGGGGTGCTCCCGTGGTATAAGTTATCACGGTCGAGAGTGGGTATATATATCGACCGCCCCTCATGTCGAAGTTATCCGGGCTGGGGTTATATCGACAACGACGCGACATACATATACATGGGAAAATAATGTTATCGGGGAGGGGGTATATCGGTACCCCCCCTCGTGTTGAAGATCGATCAGGAGGGGGTATATCGACAATGACATACACGATAAAAAATAAGAATACAAAAGAAGAAATAAAAAGAGGAGAAGAAGAAAGGAATAGAAGAGACGCAATCGAAGAAAAAAAAGAAAAAAAGGAGAATAAGAAAGGAATAGAGGAGAAAGAAGAAAAAAAATAGAAAATTTATATATTTTTCTTCTTTCTCCTCTATTCCTTTCTTCTTCTCCTCTTCTTTTTCTTCTTTTTTCCTCTTCTTATTTATTTCTCCTCTTCTTCCTCTCCTCTTCTTCTCCTTTCTTCCTCTTCTTATTTTCCTTTTTCTCCTCTCATTATTTTTCTTCTTCTTCGTTATCTTCCTAGCTATATATAATACTTTTCTAAAAATGTAACTTTTGCATATATAAAACTTTTTCTTCCTCTTCCTTCTCTTCCTTCTTTTCCTAAATATATAAAACTTTTCTAAAAATGAAACTAACCTAAAATGTACTAAATCAGAGAACATATATAGATAAAACTCACCTAAAATGTACGCAAATGTACTAAAAATCTAACTTCTATATGCACAAAGAACATACATACATATATACATTTTTATAAAAATGCAAAAAACAAATCATCATTTGTATGAACAAATGAGAGGACAGGGTGGGCGGCTCCCGCCTGACCAAGGAGAGGCACGGAACCGGCGTCGGTGTAGAGGGCGGAGACGGCGGCGTGGTCGGGGCACGGGCGCGCGGCGTGGTCGGGGCAGGGGCGACGGCGATCGACGGGGCAAAGGGCGGCGACGACGTCGACAGGGCGGGTAGGGGCGTGGTAGAGGCACGGTGAGGGCGTGCGGCGTGGTCGAGGGGCAGGGGCGACGACGGCGTGGTCGGGGGCAGGGTTGACGACGGCGAGCACGGGCAGCCTGGCGGAGTCGTCGGAGGAATCGAAGAATCTGACGAAATTTTCACAACTGCTGGCTTATATAGCAAAGCCATTGGTACCGGTTCGTGGCACCAACCGGTACCAATGCCCCCTTTTAGTCCCGGTTGGTTCCACCAACCGAGACCAAAGGTCACTTTTTAGCAGCCCAAAGGGCGGGAAGCGGGCGGCCTTTGGTCCCGGTTGGTGGCACCAACCGGGACTAAAGGGTGGGGATTGGTACCGGTTGGTGCCACGAACCGGTACCAAAGGCCCCTGTGATGCCCGCGTCGCGGCCAAAGTTTAGTCCCACCTCGCTAGTTGAGAGGGGCGCGCAGTGGTTTATAAGCCCCACTGCCGCACACCTGTCGAGCTCCTCTCCACTGCAGCCTTACAGGCCTACTTGCTAATGCTTTGCCTGATGGGCCTTCTAGGATTACTGCGGGCCTGAATCCTGGCCCATGGATGGGTTTCTAGTCGTATTCAGGCCGTGGTGGCCGAGTTGGTGGCAATTTTTTTTATTTTTTCCCAGTTTTTTTTTCTTTTTTGCTTTATTTATTTTAATTTTTTTTGCATTGGTACCGGTTGCGTGCCACAGCCGTGGTGCGGTGGAATGTTTAGTCCCACGTCGCCAAGCGAAGGGCTTCCGAGCCTGTTTATAAGCTCCGCCACGGCTGCAACGTGGAGAGGAACATCTATTTTTTAATTTTTTCCATTATTTTTGTTTTGTTTTTTGCTTTATTTTTGTTTTGTTTATTTTTTAGTTAGTTTATTTTGTTTTGTTTCTCCTTACAACAAAATACTTATTTTTTTAATGTTTTTGTTTCTAATTACTTATTTATTTTATTTTATGATAATTATTTTTGCAATTAAGACCATGAAATTGAAAAACATTTCAAATGAACTCTGAAAAGGTTCCAAGTTGTGATGGTATCGTCATTTCACCTAAATAGCATGTGCGAGAAAGTTGAGAGGGTTACAGCAAAAACTCGATGCACTTCGTGTTCAAAACGGACAATCTCTTTCGAAGTATCAGGGTTTCATACGGAAACTCGTCTGTTACAAAGGGATTTCATTTTTTAACTTATTTGAACTCCATAGTTTTTCTATGTTCAACATGCACCATTCAAAGCCACATCATCAATTTACAACCCTTTCTCACTTCATTTGTTATTTTTCATGCATTTACTAATTATTTTGAGATATAAGACCATGAAATTGAAAAACATTTTAAATGAACTGTGAAAAGGTTCCAAGTTGGCATGCTATCATCATTTCACCCACATAGCATGTGCTAGAAACTTGATAGGGTTACTGCAAAAACTGGATGCACTTCGTGTACAAAACGGACATTATCTTTTGAAGTATCAGGGTTTCATACGGAAACTCGTCTGTTACACAGGGATTTCATTTTTTTGAACTTATTTGAAGTCCATAGTTTTTCTGGGTTCAAAACGCACCATTCAAAGCCACATATTCAATATACAACCCTTTCTGACTTCATTTGTTATTTTTCATGCATTTACTGATTATTATGAGCTATAAGACCATGAAATTGAAAAGCATTTGAAATGAACTCTGAAAAGGTTCCAAGTGGGCATGGTATCATCATTTCACCCACATAGCATGTGCGAGAAAGTTGAGATTGTTACGGCAAAAACTGGATGCACTTCGTGTACAAAACGGACAATCTCTTTCGAAGTATCAGGGTTTCATACGGAAACTCGTCTGTTACAAAGGGATTTCATTTTTTTGAACCTATTTGAACTCCATGGTATTTCTGTGTTCAAAATGCACCATTCAAAGCCACATCATCAATTTAGAACCCTTTCTGACTTCATTTGTTATTTTTCATGCATTTACTGATTAATTTGAGCTATAAGACCATGAAATTGAAAAGCATTTGAAATGAACTCTGAAAAGGTTCCAAGTTGGCATGGCATCATCATTTCACCCACATAGCATGTGCGAGAAAGTGGAGAGGGTTACGGCAAAAACTGGATGCACTTCGTGCACAAAACGGACAATCTCTTTCGAAGTATCACGGTTTCATACTAAACCTCGTCTGTCACAAAGGGATTTCATTTTTTTGAACTTATATGAACTCCATAGTTTTTCTGTGTTCAAAATGCACCATTCAAAGCCACATCATCAATTTACAACCCTTTTTGACTTCATTTGTTATTTTTCATGCATTTACTCATTATTTTGAGCCATAAGACCATGAAATTGAAAAGCATTTGAAATGAACTCTGAAAAGGTTCCAAGTTGGCATGGTATCATCATTTCACCCACATATCATGTGCGAGAAAGTTGAGATAGTTACGGCAAAAACTGGATGCACTTCATGTACAAAACGGACAATATCTTTCGAAGTTTCAGGGTTTCATACGGAAACTCGTCTGTTACAAAGGGATTTCATTTTTTTGAACTTATTTGAAGTCCATAGTTTTTCTGTGTTCAAAATGCACCATTCAAAGCCACATCTTCAATATACAACCCTTTCTGACTTCATTTGTTATTTTTCATGCATTTACTGATTATTATGAGCTATAAGACCATGAAATTGAAAAGCATTTGAAATGAACTCTGAAAAGGTTCCAAGTTGGCATGGTATCATCATTTCACCCACATAGCATGTGCGAGAAAGTTGAGATAGTTACGGCAAAAACTGGATGCACTTCGTGTACAAAACGGACAATCTCTTTCGAAGTATCAGGGTTTCATACGGAAACTCGTCTGTTACAAAGGGATTTCATTTTTTTGAACTTATTTGAACTCCATGGTATTTCTGTGTTCAAAATGCACCATTCAAAGCCACATCATCAATTTACAACCCTTTCTGACTTCATTTGTTAATTTTCATGCATTTACTGATTAATTTGAGCTATAAGACCATGAAATTGAAAAGCATTTGAAATGAACTCTGAAAAGGTTCCAAGTTGGCATGGTATCATCATTTCACCCAC
>NC_058523.1:253330300-253355300 GCF_904849725.1 Hordeum vulgare subsp. vulgare | reverse complement strand
GGACAACGACAACAATGACGACGACGAGAACAACGACAACAACAACAACTACTACTACAACAATAACGACAACAACGGCAAAAACAACAATGATGACAACGACGTCAACGACGACGACGACAATGATGACAACAATGACGACAAGGACGACAACAATGACAACGACGACGACAACAACAACAACAAAAAAAACAATAATAAAAACCACCACCACCACAACGACAATAAAAACGACGACGACGACGATGATGACATTGACGATGGCAATGACGACAGGAAAGACAACGACGACAACGATGAGAACAATGAAAAATAAGGAAACAACAACAACAACGACAAAATCAACAACAATGACAACAACGACAACAACGGTACCAACAAAAACAACAACGATGACGATAGTGACGACAACAACGACAACGACGAGAACAACAACAACAACAACAACAAAAATAACGACAACAACAACAACAAGAACGACAACAACAATGACAACAACAACCACAATGACGACGCGGCAACGACGACAACAACAACGACGACAACAGTGATAACAACGGCATCAACGACAACAACAACAACAACAACAACAGAAAAACCAACAAAGACAACAACGAAGATGACGAGACAACAACAACAACAACAATAACAACATAAAAAACAACAACACTGACAAGAACAACAACAACAACAACAGCAACAACAACAACACCAACAATAACGACGACGACAATGATGACGACGACAAGGACAACGACGACGACGACGGCGACTACGACGACAACGATGACTATGACAATGACGATGACGACAACTACGACAACAACGACAATGACGGGAACAACGACAACAATGATAACAACAACAACGACGACAATAGCGACAACAATGATAACAGCTTCAACAACGACAACAACAACAACAACAACAACAAGAAAAATAACAACGACGCCGTTGACAACAACGACAATGACGAGAACAACAACAATAACGATAACAACAACAATGACAACAACGACATTAACGACAACAGCGACAACAACGACAACAACACAACAAAGACAACAGCGACAACAACGATAACAACAACAACAACAACAACAACAACAACAACAACGGCGACGACAAAAGCAACAACAACAACAACAACAACAACCACAAATGCAACAACAACGACAACAACAACAACAAAAACAACAACGATGACGACGACGAAGACGACGACAACATCAACAAAAATGACAATGACGAGAACAACGAGAACAACAACATTAACCGTAAAAACAATAACAACAACCACAACAACAACAACAACAATGACAACAACAACAACGACGACGACGACAAGATGTTGACTGCTATACATTAGATCACCTTTGCATATCATATCTTATCGCATTCTTGGTTGGTCCTCAAAATTCTTTGCAACTCAAGGACCCACGGAGAGAGTTAGGGATTTCGTTATTCTCATATTTGAGGTTTCCCAACTTTTGAAAAGAGGATTATTTGGTTTTAATTATTTTCTCTTCGAATATTTCTAAATATGAAATAAAAGAGAGGGGATAAAAGCACTTCCCCAAAATAAAAGAAATATTGGAGGAAAAATATTAAAATCAAATAAGAATTTTATTCAGAGTTTATTGCTATTTTATTTGAATTAGGAAACAAATGTGTTTTTCAGAATTGCATTAGAGGCCCAAATAAATGTTCACCTTGTCCGTTATATTTTTAGAGGACGGGGAAATTTTATTTCAGTATATTTGGAGCCCGTTTAGTATTTCTTTTATTTTATTTTCTGTGAGTCGGAATATTCAAAAAAACAAAAGTCAAACCGACCTACCTGGCCGTGTCCGGCTAGGACTCCGACCCGGCCGACCATTATAAGCCAACCGCCCCCGCCACCGAAACACTAGCCACCGCCTCGATTCGCGTGCAGCCGCCGCCGCCCCACGCCACGCCGGCGCCAGCCTCCGAACCCGTCGCCAAGATAGCCGCCGCCGCTTTTTGCGAGAAAACCGATTGTTTTTTAAAAGCCCTAGATTAAATTTTTAGATCGGTTTTATTATTTCTGATTTAGCTACATAGCGGACGTTCGTCCGTACGTTCATTTTAACAAACGATGTTCATCCGTTAGCCGCAGACAGCGATCGTTAGTTCGTTAGCCTGTTCGTCAGTTTTTTTCCATGGTTTTTCCACGGTTATTTTCGATCGCAATCAGGTGGATTGTTTGAGGCACCCTGGGGTGCCGAGTGGTTGTCACGGCACCTAGAGAAATCCATCGTTGTCCTAGGATATCCCGGAGTAACCGTGTGATCGTCCTAAGGTCCGTCACCCTGGCTGAAAGTGATCATAAGATTATTCATACTAGAAACTTCCGTGTGAAGCCACAAGACAATACGGGCTCGGGCATGGTTGAGTAAGTTGTGTGAAGCTCTTGAAGAGGTAGACTAGCAGATGTAGTGGGTTGTAGGTGGTAATGTCTATCCAGAGTAGAGAGTAAATGCTTCAGAAAGACTGTGTCTCGAATCTTCGATCATGGATGTATTCTAGTCTTGTGGGGAAAAGTGGGCACACCTCTGTAGAGTGTACAAACTAATCATGGTTAGCCGTGTCCCCTGTTATGGACATCTTAAGTATCTGGTTCTTGGATTATCATGTTGATCTCATCACTCTAAATTAATTTTTTGGGTTTAATAATGATGTTTAATTGGGGATTGAGTTGGAGGAACCTTGTCAATGTTTAACAACCACCATGATAGTTAAATAAAACTTATTCCTTTATTGTAGGAAAAAGATTGGCTTTATGCAAAACTGTTAACCATAAAGCTCTCCACCAGCCATATATGCATGTAGAGATAGCAATTCATTCTGTTCATTACCTTATGTGTTACATTGCCAGCATATTCCATGTGCTGACCCGTTTCGGGCTGCAACATTTCATGTCCCAGATTTTTCAAACGACGAGTAAGGTGCCATAGGTCGTTGTCTTTCACTCACTTATGCCGTTGGAGTTGATGGACTCACTTTATCTTCCAAGCCTTCCGATGTTAAGTTCTCTTTTTAGACATTCGATGTAATAAGTGTGTGATTGAAACTCTATTATAAATCCTCAAGTATTGTGCGTGTCAGCATTACCGATCCAGGGATGACACTGATGCACAAAGGCTAGACTGTTTGAGGTTCGGTCGCTACAGATAGCAAGCAATATATAAGTAGGCAACAAAAGGATCGGAAGAGAAAAGCAACACATTAATAGCACGATTCATGGTCCTACTAATAAATAGCATCGACTACACATATAAGTTGAACGACTGTCCAAACAAAAGAGACATACAAGTTCATTAAAGTTTAATTACAACATAGCATCAGTACTTTCGATTCAACTCAGGGACTGGAGCGTGGCTAAAGCCACCGTCTTTCATGATGGTCATGAATGTGCGGTCGTTGTCAGCCTGCATTTGTAGCGTTGTGTGAATTTCACTGTGGGACGGTTGACAGTTTAGGTAAAACTGCCCCGATCTAGGAAGTACATCCTGATAGATGATTTCCGCCAACTCGGACTGGATGCGAAAGAATTCTTGTAAGATGTCCTCATCCTGGATTGCCCACAAGCGTGCGGCCCATTCTTTGAGATCATTTGAGACTGCCAGGCGGCTGCTTGACGCAGGGGAACGTAGTTACGTGGGTGAACACGTGCTTGCCATACCTAAGAATTGGCCTCTTGAAGGTGCCTCCAGATTTGGCGTAGCCGGGGAGGACATCATCAAGAACTTTCTTGATATTTGTGTAGTCTTTCTTCGACTGACGGTCCGAGTCGAAATATGTGGCCATGAAATATTTCGGGCTTAAGAGGACGAGTGTGCAATGTGTGTCACTTCACAAAACACGGAATGTTATGGAGCGATGAGGGGATGAATTACTCGGAAAAGTAAGGCACGAGGAAGTTATCCTTATTTGCGTTCGCCAGAATGACGCCTTCGAGGTATGAACTCGCGACTTGCCGGTCCCCAGCGCCGTCCAACAGCTTGGCACACATGTAGAAGGGGTCGACTATCACGATGTCCGGGGTCTTGTCTCTAATGATCCGCATCTCCATACTGAGCGAAAATAGCCGAATGAAGGTGTAGTGCAGTGGATAAAGGTTAAGCATAGCGAAGATGTCATCAAACCAGAGGACGATCATACGCCCGATGGTGCTATCGACAAAGCCCTTGCCCTCTGGCACCTTGGCCAAGAAAACAGGGTATGCCACATCATTCTCGGAGACATGTCGCTTCTCCATATAAAGAACAACGTCATGCAGACTCCGCATAGCACCGGTTGCAGCATTGAGCAGATTAGTCGATAGCATCGGCCTACAAGCCACATGCACCCTCCTCTCAATATCCTTAGATATTGGTGGCCCGTCCTTAGCACGGATCGTACTCTGTGCCGGCTGGCTCGCACCCTTGTTAGTTTTTCTTTTCTGTCCCTTCTGCTTCTTCTGCTGTAATGGGATCGAGTCCTGCTCAGAGACGACCTTCTTGAGTGTGTTGGGGATGATAATATTTTGCACCTCGGCTATTGGAGTCTCGGTGAAGGCGGGAGCTAGAGGCGTCTCCTGAGAACTGAACAGACGACGCCTGTTGAAATTGGGTTTCTCCGCGGTACCAGCTAGATCGCCATCGTCTTTTCTAGGGTTGGCTTCTTGAGAAGGAGGCCCGAACAATTCTTCATCGTACCCATGTTCGTTGATGTACTTATCGACGTTGGAAATTGTATCTCATCATCGTACGGATCCTGTGCCATATGCATGCTCGGATCAGCTGACGGCGGTAGCATTGCGGCGGTCTTGCCTGGCTTGGCGCCGTCACGACTAGCAGTGTTGTCTGTGGGGTGGTGTCCCCCGCCCCCAAACGAATCTGGCTCTTTGGCCAAAGCATGGACCAGTTTCAGCAGGCGCTGAGGGTCATCACATCATCTTCGTCGGCCCCAGCGGGTTGATACGGAGGTAACAAGTCGTCGCAGCCCCGCAGCACCCGAACCAGTTGAACCCTATACACGATGGGTGGCATCGGATTACCGTGGAATACACGGTTGCCCAGTTCAACGATTTTGGCCTTGGTGACATCGATCAACTCTCCGTCCAGGAAGTGCAGGAGAGTGCATGGAACGTTGGCGGCGCCCTGCTAAATCATGTAGGGCGTCAGGGATGCCCAGTCAAAAAGGCAAGGAGATGAAGTTATCGGTCGAGGCTTAGTTACCGTGACGGCGTTGAGCACAACTAATGTCGAGGTACCGCCAACGGCGGGAGTGCAAGTGACCGAGGGTCCGCTTGATGCCAAGGTGTCGGCCGGCGTATTCGTCCCACACATGGGTGCATTAAGCTCCTCCGTCCAGGAAGTGCAGGAGAGTGCATGGAACGTTGGCGGCGCCCTGCGAAATCATGTAGGGCGTCACGGATGCCCAGTCAAAAAGGCAAGGAGATGAAGTTATCGGTCGAGGCTTAGTTACCGTGACGGCGTTGAGCACAACTAATGTCGAGGTACCGCCAACGGCGGGAGTGCAAGTGACCGAGGGTCCGCTTGATGCCAAGGTGTCGGCCGGCGTATTCGTCCCACACATGGGTGCATTAAGCTCCAATAACGGCGCCGACGCCGGATGCACCTGCAATGTTGCCTTCGCCGGAGACACCGATGCTGACGCGTTGTGCGAGTTGCTGCCCGTGAAGCTGGAAATCGGGGGCGGCCCCTGTTGGCCGCCCGCAATCCACCCCCGCAGCACCTCAAGCAAGGAAGGCATAATGGCGTTGATCGTCGCTCCAAGTTGGTCTCGCACTTTCTCTTGGACTATCTCCGGAATCCGCGCCACTTGTGCCTTGAGTTCTTTAACCTCGCGCTCCTAACTTTCCGAGATGGTCTTTCTGTCCTTTCGCCCAACCTTATAGTATTCCAACCATTTCGTGGGCAAGCCTTCGCCGGCCACACGACCAGCTGACGACGGCTTACTAAGCTTATCCTTGTGTTTCATTACGTTCAACGCCCTATTTAAAGTGTTGTCCCAAGGGGCAGACGGGGAGCTCGGAGACCCCGCGCTACTCCTTTCATTTTCATGCGGAAGGAATGTGAACCATTTAGAAATTTGGCTTCATTAATTAGAATGCAACCATATGGAGCTAATTATGCGGGGGTGTATTCCTTACCAGAACACGCTCAAGCTCCTTCACCTTCGGATCCGTGGTAAGCTCCTTTGTTACCGGGTCCACCTTGTACAGGGCCGTGACATAGTTCCTGGTCTCCTTTACATGGTATTTATCGAAGAGGGGCTGTAGGCCTTGCTCGGCACGCTCCGCGTCCTCCTTGTCCCATTTAGGTTCGGCCACTCTGTAACCGCCGGGACAGAGTTTGTGGACCCCTAAGTTCAATTCCCGCATATCTTTCCCCCACTGACTTGATTCCGCGGATGCGTCGCTCTCGCACTTGATCTTGAACTCCAGGTAGTCAGCTTCGCTGATTCAAGGATTTGTCTCTTTGATCTTCTCATAACTATCACCTCTTATAATCCTTCTCTTCACCGAGGCTCTCCAAGTAGCCAGGGTTGTGCTCATCTTCGTGAGGGCGGCACTGTTCACTTTATTCCCTGCGAGGCGTGTGTTTGCGACGTCACCGGGGAACTTGTATCATTCATGCAACTTCGCGAAGAGGAGGTTGCGCAAATTCGCTCGGCCTTGATGCCTTAGGTTCTCGATGTTGATCGAGACGGTGCTCTGGAGAATGCACCCGAGTTGTCCCGCGTACCCACCGACTAATTCTTTGGGCGCCGTTGGATGCCCACTCGAGGACACTTCAGTAAATTCCTCCCTGATGGTGCCGAGCACGTTCGGGCGCTGGTCCTTCCGTTGCTTCTTCGGTTGGCTGCCATCTGTGAGTTCGATGCCATCATCAGTGGTGGCATCCCCGGTGGCACCATCAGTGGTGTCATCCCCGACGCCACTAGGGATTGTGTATTTGGCATCGGTGTGTTCCGCTGCATCCTCGTAGCGGTGAGGTTCTTCTTCCAACTCCTGGGACAACTCCCAGAATGGCTTGCCCGAACCACCGGCCTCATCTATGTTGGCCATGTTCGCTCTAAATCGGAAAAAAGGCTACTAGAGTCATTGGATGAGATCAGAGTAGTATCTATTCTTCTCAGCTTTAGAGTAGCTCCTCATTTCATCTATGGAGTATTAAGTAAGTACTTGCATCGCATATATATAACCCCAATAAAATTAAACTATGTTCCCTATACACATGAGGTATGGCTGACAGGGAAAAATCAAGTAAAGGCGTATTAATTTGTGTATGCATAATCGTGCATATCAACAAGGGGTTATATAGGCTTGAGCAAATCTTACTTTATCCTTAAACCATATTGATTAATGGGCAGAAAAATCATATTGATTAATGGGCAGAAAAATCATATTGATTAATAATTATCAAAATCTGAGAAGAATAGATGTAGAGTTATTGGATGACATTCTTTTCCATAACTCTTACAATGGTGCAAATACTCTTGTAGGGTGTTGGATATAATAAACTCATATTGATTAATGCGGACTAACCGAAGAATGTTCTGAATTGGAGATCACCATCATTCCATTGAACAATATTTCCAGCAAATCTAAATAATAGCTAGGCAAATAAATATTCATGTAGTCATTAGGGGTTTTAAGGGAGTTATTATTTGGTATCCAAGTAATTGTGGAAACATTAATACATGTATGATCAATGACCCTACATGAAAATATCCACGTATCTTGTAATAGTTCCATTGAATGACTGGCCAACATGCCTTAAGAAATGTACCATTAAATCCATCTGGTCCAGACCCTTTATCTGATTGAATAGAGGCTTGGTGCTAGCTTTAAGAAAAAACTTTGGTGCTAGCTTTAAGAAAAAACTTCGAAATATACAATCAACTTGAACAACGCCTTAAATTTCATGCATATAAAAAAAGTGATGAAAATCTTAAGTGGCACTGTCACATAATTTTTGTCATCAGTTTCACGGGAGTTATCTTTTGGTATCAAAATAATTATGGAGTCATAAATACATGAAAGATCAGTGACTCCTAAATGATAAACCAACACATGTTTTTAAGAATCTCGTTTAATGATTGGCCCACATGAGTGCAGAAGAATAGAGACAACTACATGAAAAATTACTCCTATAAGAAATGGGCAGAAAAATCATGGAATCAATCAAGGGTTTCAATAAGATCATTTTGGACCCATTTTACTCACATAAAAAAACATAAGAATTAAAAAGAAATAAGCTCTCTTTTCGAGAAAGGATAAGGATTTTGTTTCGGTTGAGAATCGGGCACCTTCTAGGCCAAGAAAATTGGGCATGACCTTTGCCAATTTTCTTGACCTAGGAGTGCCCAATTCTCAACCGAAATGGAAATTAATCTACGTTTTAGGAGAAAGGGGTAACAAATATGAGTCAGCGGTTCCCCGACATGGATAAAGTTGGATTTCAAAGACATGGGCTTCATTCTCGTTATCTACGGAACATCGCGATCGATAGTCAGATGTTGATAATTTAAGTGTACGGTAACAAATATGAGTCAGCGGTTCCCCAACCAAAAAGAAGAAAAACAAACACACCACTAGACGAATGACAGTGTCAGCAAACACCCTCACAGTCATCTGATCCGAATCACATAGTTGACATTCTTTTAGAAACACCATAATTCTTTCCTATGCATGGGAATTTAACCTTATATACACGACACTTCTTTAGAATCCGTACTTTTTTTTAAGTGCTGTTTGATTCCATGCGTAGGATTGTCACAGTTTTACCTCACCTTTTTTTTTGCCATGCTTGCCTAAAATACTTTGCCAAAATAAAAGCCACAAGTTGGCAAGACCAAGTGAATGTATTAATACACAAGCACATTAGGAAAATTGGTGACCCTTATTAAGTGATATATTAAAACTCTAAAGGTTACAAGTGGTGCGTGCCAATGATAAAAGCAGGACACATTCCTTCCCCTTGTAATAATTTCCTTTTAACCTATAAATACAGTCCAAAAAAAGATAAATTAGCATGGAAAAAGTGTGCTGGGAAATCTTCAGGGGACACCTACTTCTAAATGATACAGCAGATAAATAGAAATGTTTTTCAAATCTTCCGTCACAAATTAAAGGAGTCCATATGAGTTATCTGCAACAGTACCAGTGCAGATGATGGCGGGTTCTAAGCATGTATACAACAAGTAACAAAATTCCACATATAACTGCTTTAAAGCTCCTGAATAACTCAACAAACCAGCATTGATTGCTCAAACACATATATATGACACACACGCTTGGTTGGTATGGCCGTAAAGGAAGTCGGGGTAAAATGTGATCTTTGCAAGATCACACTCCCAGTCCCCGATATGACACACAGACTAGGTTGGTATGGCCGCAAAGAAAAAACCTACAACTTTCTCGTAGGGATGGAAATCAGCGGGAAGAGGAATAAATACCTCGGAGAGGAGGACCTCGATGGCTGGCGATGGAGGCGGAGGGGGAGGAGGGAGTCCCCGGCGGCAAGGTCCCCTGGACGAGGAGGAGGGAGTCCCCGGTGACGCAGTCCCCATGGAGGAGGAGGAGGGAGTCCCCGGCGGCGCAGTCCCCGTGGAGGAGGAGGAGGCAGTCCCCGACGGCGCAGTCCCCGTGGAGGAGGAGGAGGAAGTCCTCGGCGGCGCAGTCCTCGTCGAGGAGGAGGAGGGCGTTCCAGCGAGATCGAGGAGAGGTGGGGAGAAACGATGGGCGCTGTGGGGAGAGTGATGGGAGGGGGGAATTAATTGGTATAGTGGGGAGAGGGTTAGCAATGGCGCACCATTTAGGGTGCGCCATAAGTAAGGTGATAGAAATGTCGCACCTTCTAGTGGTGCGCCATAAGTAAGGTGATAGCAATGGCGCACCTTCTCGTGGTGCGACATAAGTAAGGTGATAGAAATGGCGCACCTTCCCCTGGTGCGCCATTACTATTTTTTTAGTTGCATGTAATAATTTCGCCACCTATCTAGTATACTTTGTATTTAGTTCGTCTATTTTCTTACTAAGAACTATGTACGACCAAGAACTATGTCCTTTGGGACATATTCTTCTATATATTTGTAGGTTTGGTCCAAAATGTTGATCAACGTAGTAGCATCCTTTGTATGGATTTGGTTGGATCTTTGGGGACTACAACCACACATGAGGACAAATAAAGGGTGGCTACTTAAAGAAAAGAGCCAATCACTCATTTCCACTTGTTTAGCCAAACGAGCTAATGTGTTTTACGAGTAGCCCAAGGAAAGCACGTTTTACACCTAGCCCATCCATAAAGCTCACGGAGAGAGACACTTACAAAAAATCATGTTATGAGGTGATATCGCATTGTGCAAAGATTTAGAATTACATGACATGGTTGAAATCTAGTGACATGAAATAACAGTCATCAAAGATTGAGCTTGCCACTGACACACACACGCGGCCGTCATGTCATGATTCGATCTTAGCGATCTTTTCACAATGATCTTATTGCCTTTCTTTCTCGCGGTTGAATAATTTTTTCCCCAGAACCCCTTGAATTCTTCTCTTGAACGGACGTCCTTTAGGTAGGGTGGTCTTGCTTCTTCTTGTGGTGTGTGGTACTTCATCGTCGTTGTCATCTTCCATCTTGGGGTCGCCGTACTTATCGAAGTCTTGCTCATTGGCGACTCCATCCATTCCGATGATGTTCCTTTTGCCTCTCCTCATGACAACACGACTCGACTTTGACGGGTCGGTAATGAAGAAGCATTGGTCCACTTGGCAAGCCAGTACCCATGGCTCATTTTCTGCGGTGACGTTTGCGCCCGCGGTCTTGGATTTTGCTTCGTGTATAACCATGGTGGTGAAATACCGGTCTTCTTTTAGGACGCTCTTGGCCCATCAGACACGGAACATCGGAACCTTCTCTCCAGCGTAGCTCAGCTCCCAGATCTCCTCGATCCTTCTGTAGTATCTGTCCTGGTCGTTACCGGTGTAAGATTCCATCGTTACCCCAGAGTTCTGATAATCGCTCTTCATGTCCTTTTCCTCGGTGTAGAATGTGTAGCCGTTGATATCGTATGCCTCATAGGTCATCAGGTTGTGCTTGGCGCCCTGTGACAAGGCGAATATGAGTTTTTCTTCCGTGGAAGAATCCTCATGTAAAGGGTACGACAGAAGCTTGTCCCTGAACCAACACGTGAAATATGAGTTGTGCTCTTTGATTATATCTCCGTCCGTCCTCTGTTGGCCTCGGTCATTGTACGTCTTCTAAATAAAGGTTTTGTGCTCTACCACCCAAGGATCGACCATGTCTACGTGTTGTAGCGCGACAAGGTTTGCTCTTTCAAAGTCGGCGAGTCGACCCTTGAAGTCGACATGCATTTCGCGGCGACCCTCGCGGTGACCCCATCCAGCGAGCATGTCGAGGTACCTCTTGACAGGCAAACCAACGGGGTTCTCGATGCCTAGATAATTCGTGCAGAAGGAGATGCACTCTTTGGTCAGAAAGCCCTGGGCTATGCTTCCATCTGGACGTGCCATGTTGCGAACGTATCCATTGATGACACCATTCATCCTTTTGAACGGCACATGCTGTGCAGGAACGTCGGCCCGAGTTGGATGATATCCTCCACGATATGGACTAGCACATGCACCATAACGTCGAAGAATGCTGGCAGGAAGTACATCTCAAGCTTGCATAGTATCATTACGACCTCTTCCTGTAGCCTTCTGAGTTGCCTCACGCCAACCGACTTCCGAGAGATGACATCGAAAAACTTGCATAGGCCAAATAGCGTTTCACAGACGTGCTCGTCCATGATCCCACGGATTGCAACTAGAAGTATCTGCGTCATCAGCACGTGACAGTCGTGAGACTTCATCCCGCTGAACTTCTGCTTCGCCGAGTCTAGGTATCTGCTTATCTTCCCCACGTAACCGTAAGGAAGTTTTACTCCTACGAGGCAGGTGAAAAACTGATCGATCTCCTTCTGACTTAGAGTGAAGCACGCGGGAGGGGAATCATATTCGATCTTCTTGGCCTTTTTGCCTTTGTGACGACTTTCCATGTCCTTCGCCTCATCACCATCATAATCATCATTAGGGCGTTTTGCGTGAAGCTCCTCCGTGATGCCCATTGATTGCAAGTCTGCCCTTGGTTTCGGCCCATCTTTGGTCCTCTCTGACATGTTGAGCAGGGTACCAAGCAGACTCTCGCACACATTCTCCGTGATATGCATGACATCAAGGCTATGAGGCACATGGAGGATCTTCCAGTACGGCAAGTCCCAGAAAACAGACCTCGTTTTCCATACCTTCAGCAGCGGCTTTGGCGCCTTTCGCTTCTTTCCAGACGGTGGGCACTCTTTCAAATTTTTCAACAGCTCGTCTATTTCCTCGCCGCTCCTCGTACGTGTGGGTCTTCGGGGTTCGGTTTCACCATCGAACAGATCCTTGTGTTTTCTCTATGCGTCATCGTCGCGAAGCCACCTTCGATGTCCCATGAACACGGTTTTCGAAGACCCGAGATCTCTATCTAGCTGGCGATACGTTGTGTCATCTCTGTACTAGAAGCATGCACAAAATCCATGGACCACTTGCCCCGTGACATATCCGTAACCGAGATAGTAGTGCACCGTCGTGAGCAGTGCGGCTCTCATAGGGAAATATTGTTTCGTTGCGGCGTCCCAAGTATTGGCTGGCGTTTTCCACAGCGTGTCTAGCTCCTCTTTCAGCTGCCCCAGATACAGATTGATGTCATTCCATGGTTGTTTCGGCCCTTCAATTAGCATACTGATGTGAATGTACTTCCTCTTCATGCACGTCCAGGGGGAAGGTTGTACATCCACACAAACACAGGCCACGTGCTATGTGTGCTACTCTGGCTGCCAAACGGATTGACTCCATCGGTGCTCGCGCCCAGCATCATGTTCCTTGGATCGTCCCCAAATTTTGGGTGTTCGAAGTTGAACGCTTGCCACTGGCTCGCATCCTTAGGGTGACTCAGCATCTTGTCTTTTTTATTTATCTCTGGATCATTTCCGTCATCTTCTCGCTTCTTCTCCTCCCTATCCGCGTGCCAACGTAGGAGCTCTGCTTGCTTAGGGTCCGTGAAATAGCGCTCCACACGAGGAGTGATCGGAAAGTACCACACCACTTTTCGAGGAGTTTCTTCCACTTCTTGTATCGAGTGACGCCGCACATCGGACATATGGTAGACTTCGCGTGCTCGTCCCGATAAATGATGCAATCGTTCATGCACACATTGTATTTCACGTGCGGTAAATCCAGAGGACACACAATTTTCTTCGCCTCCTCGAAACTGGTGGGGCACTTGTTCCCCATGGGAAGACGTTCGTGCCAGAATAACATGTTCTCGTAGAAGCATGTGTCGGTCATTTTGTGTTTTACCTTCATCTCCAGAGCCATGAGCGTTATTTTCAGGCAGGTATCCTCGGGCCTTCATCCTTCATACAATGGAGTAACCGCGTCTATCTCTGGTAGATCCAGCTTGGCTTTCTCTCGGGCGCCAGCTCTTGCGTTACCTGTCTGCTAGAGAAGCAGCTCTTGAATATGAGGGTCCTGCACCCAGCCCATCGATGGTCCATCATCGTCTGCTCCGGCATCTTCGTCTTCATGATCATGCGCTTTGTCTTAATCTTCCTCATCATCATGTCCGACATCTTCTACATGATGACTGTGTCATGCGTCTACTTCGTGATCATGTCCTCGTGATTCTTCGTCTTCTCGCACGCCCTCGACGCTATTGTCTTGCAGCCCTTCCTTATTTCTTGCCCGGCCCCCATGGACGACTCCTTAATAATCTTCATCACCTTGCCACCGATAGCCATCCATGAAACCATGCACGAGCAGGTGGTCCCGCACCTGTCTGGAATCCGGGTCCATAAGGCTCTTCAATTTGCATCTTCGATACGGACAACTTATCTCCGTCTCGTTCTTTTGAAGCATCTCGGCCTTCGCGGAGCTCAAAAACCTATTCACGATGCCTTCGGTCATCGTGCGAACCATGGTCGCCCGCGGGGTAGAGCAAAACGATATTTTAGAACTAATTTTTTTTGGCATGACTTTGTCTAAAAATAAGACCAAAAAGATTGCATAGTGCCAAATTCTCGCCGAAACGGAAATGAATCAACATTCCAGCAAAATATTGGCAACTACCGCATTTCAAATACCGGTACGTGCAAACACAAACATATGCAACACCACAAACATATGTAGATCTAGGCCATAAAATGTGTGTACACGTTGGAGGGAGAAAAAAGTAGATCTAGAACATAAAGAAAGCTTTCCCCTTACTTACCTATCAATAAAAGGAAATTTAACCACTTAATTTCGGTGAATCTATGGTGCAAATGAGGTGAGGAGGAGGAGGGGGCAGCCGAGACCAACAAGGTTGGTAGAGGTGGACAGAATGAAGTGGGGGGGGGGGAATAAGTGTGAAGTGGCTGTCAAAAATATTTACTGCTCCTAGGTTACCAATGGTGCACCCACAAAGAATGCGCCATTAGTAGCTTTGAAAAAAAACGGAAAAAATGTGTTAGTAGTGGCGCACCGTGGATGTGGTGCGCCATTACTAGTTAAAACTAGTAATGGCGCACTTCCCCTGGTGCGCGACTCATAAGTCTAGGAAAGGGTGTGGGGCCAGGACAAAGATAGTAATGGCGCACCACACACAAGGTGCGCCATTAGTAAAATGATAAATAATGGCGCACGAGTATCTGGTGCGCCACTGCTATATAGCAGTGGCGCACCACATACATGGTGCGCCATTAATGTCCATATTAGCTATAGCCCCTTTTTTAGTAGTGACAACAACAACAACAACAACAACAACAACAAACAAACATCAACAACAACAACAAGGACGACGACGACGTTTTCCCCAACAACGACAATGACGAGAACAACAACAACAACAACAACAACAACAACAACAGCAACAACGATAACAACGACGACAACGACAACAGCCTCATCAACGACAACAACAACAACAAAAACAACGATGAGGACAACGACGACGACGACGACAACAACAACAAAACAACAACAACAACAACAACAACAACAACGACAACAACAACAACAACAACAACAACAACAACAACAAGGACGACAACGAAGAGGACAACGAAGACAACAATGACAATGACGCGAACAATGAGAAGAACGACAACAAGAACAACAAGGATAACAGCGACAACAACCTCATCAACGACAACAACAAGAAAAAAAACGACGACGACGACGACAACAACAACAACAAGGATAACAGTGACAACAACCTCATCAACGACAACAACAAGAAAACAAAATGACGACGACGACAACGACGACGACAACAACAACAACAACAACAACAACCACAACAACAACAACAACAAGAACAACAACGACGACGGCCACGACGACAACAATGACAAGGACGAGAACAACGACAACAAAGACAACGACGACAAGAACAAGAAGAAGAAGAAGAAGAAGAAGAAGAAGAAGAAGAAGAAGAAGAAGAAGAAGAACAACAACAACAACAACAAAAATAATAACAATTACGACAACAACGATAACAACGACAAGAACGACAACAATGACAACAACAACAACAACATCAACAACAAGGTTGTCGACAACTACGAAAACAACGACAACGACAAGAACAACAACAACAACGACCAGAACGACAACAGAGACAACAACAACAACAACAACAACAACAACAACAACAACAACAACAACAACAACAACAACAACAACAAAAACAACAATGACGACAACAGAGACAACAACAAGAACAACAACAACAACAATAACAACAAAGACAACAAACACGACGAGGACGAGAACAACAAAAACAACAACAACAACATCAACAATAACAACAACAACAACAATAACAACAACAACGACCATGACGATGACGATGCCGACGATGATGATAACGACAACGACGATAATGACGAGAACAATGACAACAACAACAACGACATCAACGACAACAACACGAATAATAATAATAACAGCAGCAACAACAACAACAACAACAAAAACAAAGATGACGGCTACGATGACGACGGCGACAACAACAACAACAACAACAAAATCAATAACAACAACAACAACAACAAGGACAACAACAACAAAAATAACAAAAACAACAACAAAAACAACCACCACAACAACAACAGCAACAACAACAACAACGACGACGATGACGACATCAACAACAACAACCACAAGAACAACAACAGCAGCAGCAACAACAACAACAACAACAAAAACAACAGCAACAAGAACAACAACAACAACAACGACACCACAACCACCACCAACAACAACAACAGCAACAACAACGACCCAACAACAACAACAACAACAAAAACAACAACAACAACAACAACAACAACAACAACAAGAACAACAATAACAACGACAACAACGACGACGACAAGGACGACGATGACTGTTGGAATTATGCCCTAGAGGCAATAATAAATGTATAGTTATTATTATAATTCCTGTATCAAGATAATAGTTTATTATCCATGCTATAATTGTATTGAATGAAGACTCATTTACATGTGTGGATACATAGACAAAACACCGTCCCTAGCATGCCTCTAGTTGGCTAGCCAGTTGATCGATGATAGTCAGTGTCTTCTAATTATGAACAAGGTGTTGTTGCTTGATAACTGGATCACGTCATTGGGAGAATCACGTGATGGACTAGACCCAAACTAAATAGACGTAGCATGTTGATCGTGTCATTTTGTTGCTACTGTTTTCTGCGTGTCAAGTATTTATTCCTATGACCATGAGATCATATAACTCACTGACACCGGAGGAATGCTTTGTGTGTATCAAACGTCGCAACGTAACTGGGTGACTATAAAGATGCTCTACAGGTATCTCCGAAGGTGTTAGTTGAGTTAGTATGGATCAAGACTGGGATTTGTCACTCCGTGTGACGGAGAGGTATCTCGGGGCCCACTCAGTAATACAACATCACACACAAGCCTTGCAAGCAATGTAACTTAGTGTAAGTTACGGGATCTTGTATTACGGAACGAGTAAAGAGACTGGCCGATAAACGAGGTTGAAATAGGTATACGGATACTGACGATCGAATCTCGGGCAAGTAACATACCGAAGGACAAAGGGAATGACATACGGGATTATACGAATCCTTGGCACTGAGGTTCAAACGATAAGATCTTCGTAGAATATGTAGGATCCAATATGGGCATCCAGGTCCTGCTGTTGGATATTGATCGAGGAGTCTCTCGGGTCATGTCTACATAGTTCTCGAACCCGCAGGGTCTGCACACTTAAGGTTCGACGTTGTTTTATGCGTATTTGAGTTATATGGTTGGTTACCGAATGTTGTTCGGAGTCCCGGATGAGATCACGGACATCACGAGGGTTTCCGGAATGGTCCGGAAACAAAGATTGATATATAGCATGACCTCATTTGATTACCGGAAGGTTTTTCGGAGTTACCGGGAATGTACCGGGAATGACGAATGGGTTCCGGGAGTTCACCGGAGGGGGGGCAACCCACTCCGGGGAAGTCCATAGGTGTTTGGGGGGGGTCACACCAGCCCTTAGTGGGCTGGTGGGACAGCCCACCAATTCCTATGCGCCAAGGAAGAAAAATCAAAGGAAGAAAAAAAAAGAGGAAGAAGTGGGAAGGGGGAAGGACTCCCTCCCACCAAACCAAGTAGGACTCGGTTTGGGGGGGGAGAGTCCTCCCCCCTGGCTCCGCCGACCCCTTGGGGATCCCTTGGACCCCAAGGCAAGGTCCCCCTCCCTCCTCCTATATATATGGGGCTTTTAGGGCAGATTTGAGACGACTTTCTCACGGCTGCCCGACCACATACCTCCATAGTTTTTCCTCTAGATCGTGTTTCTGCGGAGCTCGGGCGGAGCCCTGCTGAGACAAGATCATCACCAACCTCCGGAGCGCCGTCACGCTGCCGGAGAACTCTTCTACCTCTCCGTCTCTCTTGTTGGATCAAGAAGGCCGAGATCATCGTCGAGCTGTACGTGTGCTGAACGCGGAGGTGCCGTCCGTTCGGTACTAGATCGTGGGACTGATCGCGGGATTGTTCGCGGGGCGGATCGAGGGACGTGAGGACGTTCCACTACATCAACCGCGTTCTCTGAACGCTTCTGCTGTACGATCTACAAGGGTACGTAGATCACTCATCCCCTCTCGTAGATGGACATCACCATGATAGGTCTTCGTGCGCGTAGGAAAATTTTGTTTCCCATGCGACGTTCCCCAACAGTGGTATCAGAGCTAGGTTCATGCGTAGATGTCTTCTCGAGTAGAACACAAAAGGTTTTGTGGGCGGTGATGTGCGTTTTGCTGCCCTCCTTAGTCTTTTCTTGATTCCGCGGTATTGTTGGATTGAAGCGGCTTGGACCGACATTACTCGTACGCTTACGAGAGACTGGTTTCATCGTTACGAGTAACCCCCTTTGCTCAAAGATGACTGGCAAGTGACGGTTTCTCCAACTTTAGTTGAATCGGATTTGACCGAGGAGGTCCTTGGATGAGGTTAAATAGCAACTCATATATCTCCGTTGTGGTGTTTGCGTAAGTAAGATGCGATCCTACTAGATACCCTTGGTCACCACGTAAAACTTGCAACAACAAAATTAGAGGACGTCTAACTTGTTTTTGCAGGGTATGATTGTGATGTGATATGGCCAATGATGTGATGTGATATATTGGATGTATGAGATGATCATGTTGTAATAGAAATATCGACTTGCACGTCGATGGTACGGCAACCGGCAGGAGCCATAGGGTTGTCTTTATACTAACATATGTGCTTGCAGATGCGTTTACTATTTTGCTAGGATGTAGCTTTAGTAGTAATAGCATAAGTAGCACGACAACCCCGATGGCGACACGTTGATGGATGATCATGGTGTGGCGCCGGTGACAAGAAGATCGTGCCGGTGCTTTGGTGATGGAGATCAAGAAGCACGTGATGATGGCCATATCATGTCACTTATGAATTGCATCTGATGTTAATCCTTTTATGCACCTTATTTTGCTTAGAACGACGGTAGCATTATGAGGTGATCTCTCACTAAAATTTCAAGACGAAATTGTGTTCTCCCCGACTGTGCACCGTTGCTACAGTTCGTCGTTTCGAGACACCACGTGATGATCGGGTGTGATAGACTCAACGTTCACATACAACGGGTGCAAAACAGTTGCGCACGCGGAACACTCGGGTTAAGCTTGACGAGCCTAGCATGTGCAGACATGGCCTCGGAACACATGAGACCGAAAGGTCGATCATGAATCATATAGATGATATGATTAGCATAGGGATGCTTACCACTGAAACTACTCCCGACTCACGTGATGATCGGACTTGGGATAGTGTAGGTGGATCATGAACCACTCAAATGACTAGAGAGATGTACTTTTTGAGTGGGAGTTTAGCATGTAATTTGATTAAGTTGAACTCTAATTATCTTGAACATAGTCTAAGTCCACTTTGAATATATTTGTGTTGTAGATCATGGCTCACGCAAGTGTCATCCTCAATTTTAATACGTTCCTAGAGAAAGCTAAGTTGAAAGATGATGGAAGCAACTTTGTAGACTGGGCTCGTAATCTTAAGCTAATCTTACAAGCTGGAAAGAAGGATTATGTCCTTAATGCTGCGCTAGGAGATGAACCACCCGCTACGGCTGATCAGGATGTTAAGAACACTTGGTTAGCGCGTAAGGAGGACTACTCAATAGTTCAATGTGCAGTCTTGTATGGCTTAGAACCGGGACTTCAACGTCGCTTTGAGCGTCATGGAGCATTTGAGATGTTCCAGGAGTTGAAGTTCATCTTTCAGAAGAACGCCCGGATCGAGAGGTATGAAACCTCCGATAAATTCTATGCTTGCAAGATGGAGGAAAACTCATCTGTCAGTGAACATGTGCTCAAAATGTCTGGGTACTCAAACCGTCTAGCTGAACTGGGGATTGAACTCCCGCAAGAAGCTATCACTGACAGAATCCTTCAATCACTGCCGCCAAGCTATAAAGGCTTTGTGTTGAACTACAACATGCAAGGGATGAACAAGTCTCCCGGCGAGTTGTTTGCTATGCTGAAAGTCGCAGAGTCTGAACTCCGTAAAGAACATCAAGTGTTGATGGTGAGCAAGACCACTAGTTTCAAGAGAAACGGCAAAGGCAAGAAGGGCAATTCGAAGAAGAGCGCCAAGCCTGTTGCCAATCCGCCGAAGAAACCCAAGGCTGGACCTAAGCCTGAAACAGAGTGCTTCTATTGCAAGGGTATGGGTCACTGGAAGCGCAATTGCCCCAAGTATCTGGCAGATAAGAAGGCGGGCAAAGAAAAATCAGGTATATTTGATATACATGTTATTGATGTGTACTTAACCAGCTCTCGTAGTGGTGCCTGGGTATTCGATACCGGTTCTGTTGCTCACATTTGCAACTCGAAGCAGGAACTGCGGAATAGACGAAGGCTGGCGAAAGACGAAGTGACGATGCGCGTAGGAAACGGTTCCAAGGTTGATGCAATCGCCGTCGGCACCGTGTCACTTCAACTACCATCGGGATTAGTGATGAACTTAAATCATTGTTATTTAGTGCCTGCGTTGAGCATGAACATTATATCTGGATCTTGTTTATTGCGAGACGGTTACTCTTTTAAATCTGAGAATAATGGTTGTTCTATTTCTATGAGTAACATCTTTTATGGTCATGCACCGAATGTGAGAGGATTGTTCATATTGAATCTCGATAGCGATACGCATATACATAACATTGAGACCAAAAGAGTTAGAGTAAACAATGATAGCACCATATTTTTATGACACTGCCGCTTGGGTCATATTGGTGTAAAGCGCATGAAGAAACTCCATGCTGATGGACTTTTAGAGTCACTTGACTTTGATTCACTTGACACGTGCGAACCATGCCTCATGGGCAAGATGACTAAGACTCCGTTCTCCGGAACAATGGAGCGTGCAAGTGACTTGTTGGAAATCATACATACCGATGTGTGTGGTCCAATGAGCGTGGAGGCACGCGGCGGATATCGTTATTTTCTCACCTTCACCGACGATTTAAGTAGATATGGTTATGTCTACTTAATGAAGCACAAGTCTGAAACATTTGAAAAGTTCAAGCAATTTCAGAGTGAAGTGGAAAATCATCGTAACAAGAAGATCAAGTTCCTACGGTCTGATCGTGGGGGTGAATATCTGAGTTTCGAGTTTGGTACTCACTTAAAACAATGTGGAATTGTTTCACAGTTAACACCGCCTGGAACACCACAGCGTAATGGTGTGTCCGAACGTCGTAATCGTACTTTGTTAGAGATGGTGCGATCTATGATGTCTCTTACTGATTTGCCGTTATCTTTTTGGGGTTATGCATTAGGAACAGCTGCATTCACTTTAAATAGGGCACCATCAAAATCCGTTGAGACGACACCATACGAATTGTGGTATGGCAAAAGGCCAAAGTTGTCGTTTCTTAAAGTTTGGGGATGTGATGCTTATGTCAAAAAGCTTCAGCCTGAAAAGCTGGAACCCAAAGCGGAAAAGTGCGTCTTCATAGGTTACCCAAAAGAGACAGTTGGGTACACCTTCTATCTCAAATCCGAGGGCAAAGTGTTTGTTGCTAAGAACGGAACTTTTCTCGAGAAGGAGTTTCTCTCGAGAGAATTGAGTGGGAGGAAGATAGAACTTGACGAGGTTGTCGAACCTCTCATCCCTCTGGATGGTGGCGCAGGGCAAGGGGAAACCTCTGTCATTGCGACACCGGCTGAGGAGGAAGTTAATGATGATGATCATGAAACTCCAGTTCAAGTTTCTGTTGAACCACGCAGGTCGACGAGATCACATGCTGCTCCAGAGTGGTACGGTAATCCCGTCTTATCAATCATGTTGTTAGACAACAATGAACCTGCAAATTATGAAGAAGCAATAGTGGGCCCAGATTCCAACAAATGGCTAGAGGCCATGAAATCCGTGATAGGATCCATGTATGAGAACAAAGTGTGGACTTTGGAGATACTACCTGAGGGCCGCAAGGCTATTCAGAACAAATGGATCTTTAAGAAGAAGACGGACGCTGACGGTAATGTGACCGTTTATAAAGCTCGACTTGTGGCAAAGGGTTTTTCACAAGTTCCAGGAATTGACTACGATGAGACTTTCTCTCCCGTAGCGATGCTTAAGTCCGTCAGAATCATGTTAGCAATAGCTGCATTTTTCAATTATGAAATTTGGCAGATGGATGTCAAAACGGCGTTCCTTAACGGTTTCCTTAAGGAAGAGTTGTATATGATGCAACCCGAAGGTTTTGTCGATCCTAAAAATGCTGACAAGGTGTGCAAGCTCCAGCGATCCATTTATGGACTGGTGCAAGCATCTCGGAGTTGGAACAAACGCTTTGATGAGGTGATCAAAGCATTTGGGTTTATACAAGTGGTTGGAGAATCTTGTATTTACAAGAAAGTGAGTGGGAGCTCTGTGGCGTTTCTAATACTATATGTGGATGACATATTACTGATTGGAAACAACGTAGAGCTTTTGGAGAGCATAAAAGGTTACTTGAATAAAAGTTTCTCTATGAAGGACCTAGGAGAAGCTGCTTACATTCTAGGCATTAAGATCTATAGGGATAGATCAAAACGCCTGATAGGACTTTCACAAAGCACATACCTTGATAAAGTTTTGAAGAGGTTCAAAATGGAACAGTCCAAGAAAGGGTTCTTGCCAGTGTTACAAGGTACGAGATTGAGTAAGACTCAGTGCCCAGCAACTGATGAAGATAGAGAGCATATGCGCTCCGTCCCCTATGTTTCAGCCATAGGCTCTATCATGTATGCGATGCTGTGCACTAGACCGGATGTTAGCCTGGCCATAAGTATGGCAGGTAGGTTCCAGAGTAATCCAGGAGTGGATCACTGGACGGCGGTCAAGAATATCCTGAAGTACCTGAAAAGGACTAAGGAGATGTTTCTCGTGTATGGAGGTGACGAAGAGCTCGCCGTAAAAGGTTACGTCGATGCAAGCTTTGACACAGATCCGGACGACTCTAAGTCGCAAACCGGATACGTATTTATTCTTAATGGGGGTGTAGTAAGCTAGTGCAGTTCCAAGCAAAGCGTCGTAGCAGATTCTACATGTGAAGCAGAGTACATGGCTGCCTCGAAGGCGGCTAAGGAGGGTGTCTGGATGAAGCAGTTCATGACAGATCTTGGAGTGGTGCCGAGTGCACTGGATCCAATAACCTTGTTCTGTGACAACACTGGTGCCATTGCCTCAGCAAAGGAACCAAGGTTTCACAAGAAGACCAGACACATCAAACGACGCTTCAACCTCATCCGCGACTACGTCGAGGAGGAGGACGTAAATATATGCAAAGTGCACACGGATCTGAATATAGCAGACGCGCTGACTAAACCTCTTCCACGGCCAAAACATGATCGACACCAGAAATGTATGGGTGTTAGATTTATTACAATGTAATTCACATGGTGATGTGAGGGCTAGATTATTGACTCTAGTGCAAGTGGGAGACTGTTGGAATTATGCCCTAGAGGCAATAATAAATGTATAGTTATTATTATAATTCCTGTATCAAGATAATAGTTTATTATCCATGCTATAATTGTATTGAATGAAGACTCATTTACATGTGTGGATACATAGACAAAACACCGTCCCTAGCATGCCTCTAGTTGGCTAGCTAGTTGATCGATGATAGTCAGTGTCTTCTGATTATGAACAAGGTGTTGTTGCTTGATAACTGGATCACGTCATTGGGAGAATCACGTGATGGACTAGACCCAAACTAAATAGACGTAGCATGTTGATCGTGTCATTTTGTTGCTACTGTTTTCTGCGTGTCAAGTATTTATTCCTATGACCATGAGATCATATAACTCACTGACACCGGAGGAATGCTTTGTGTGTATCAAACGTCGCAACGTAACTGGGTGACTATAAAGATGCTCTACAGGTATCTCCGAAGGTGTTAGTTGAGTTAGTATGGATCAAGACTGGGATTTGTCACTCCGTGTGACGGAGAGGTATCTCGGGGCCCACTCAGTAATACAACATCACACACAAGCCTTGCAAGCAATGTAACTTAGTGTAAGTTACGGGATCTTGTATTACGGAACGAGTAAAGAGACTTGCCGGTAAACGAGGTTGAAATAGGTATACGGATACTGACGATCGAATCTCGGGCAAGTAACATACCGAAGGACAAAGGGAATGACATACGGGATTATACGAATCCTTGGCACTGAGGTTCAAACGATAAGATCTTCGTAGAATATGTAGGATCCAATATGGGCATCCAGGTCCCGCTGTTGGATATTGACCGAGGAGTCTCTCGGGTCATGTCTACATAGTTCTCGAACCCGCAGGGTCTGCACACTTAAGGTTCGACGTTGTTTTATGCGTATTTGAGTTATATGGTTGGTTACCGAATGTTGTTCGGAGTCCCGGATGAGATCACGGACGTCACGAGGGTTTCCGGAATGGTCCGGAAACGAAGATTGATATATAGGATGACCTCATTTGATTACCGGAAGGTTTTTCGGAGTTACCGGGAATGTACCGGGAATGACGAATGGGTTCCGGGAGTTCACCGGAGGGGGGCAACCCACTCCGGGGAAGTCCATAGGTGTTTGGGGGGGTCACACCAGCCCTTAGTGGGCTGGTGGGACAGCCCACCAATTCCTATGCGCGAAGGAAGAAAAATCAAAGGAAGAAAAAAAAAAGAGGAAGAAGTGGGAAGGGGGAAGGACTCCCTCCCACCAAACCAAGTAGGACTCGGTTTGGGGGGGGGGGGAGAGTCCTCCCCCCTGGCTCGGCCGACCCCTTGGGGATCCCTTGGACCCCAAGGCAAGGTCCCCCTCCCTCCTCCTATATATATGGGGCTTTT
>NC_058523.1:253312800-253322800 GCF_904849725.1 Hordeum vulgare subsp. vulgare | reverse complement strand
CAAGAATAACAACAACAACAACAACAACAACAACAATCACAACAACAACAAACACAACAACAAGAACAACAACAGCAACAACAACAACAATAACAACAACAACAACAACAACGACAACAACAAGAACAAGAACAACAACAACAACAACAAAAACAACAACAACAGGAACAACAACAACAATAACAACAACAACAACGACAACAACAACAACGACAACAACAACAACAACAACAATAACAACAATCACAACAACAACAAACACAACAACAACAACAACAACAGCAAGAACAACAACAACAACAACAACAACAACAACAACAACAACAACAACGACAACAACGAAAACGACGACTGCGACGAGAACAACGACAACAACGACAACTACGAAAACAACATCATCAACAACAACAACAACAACAACAACAACGATGACGACGATGACGACGACAACAGGATAACAACGACAACAACAACAACAACAATGACAACAACAACAACAACAATGACAAGAACAGCGACAACAACCACAACGACAACAGAGACAAGAACAACAACAACAATAATCACAACGTCAACAGAGACAATTACAACAACAACAACACCACCAACAACAACAACGACGACAACAACAACAAGAGCAACAACAAACACGACGACGACGGCTACAACAACAAGTACAACAACAACAATAATATAAACAGCAAGAGAAACAACAATAACAACAACAACGACAACAACGACGACAATGGCGACGACGATGACAACGACAACAACGACAACAACGACAATTTCAGGACCTACGACAAGAACGAAAACAACAACGACAAAATCGACAACAACGACAATGACGACAACAACAACAACAATGAAGATGACAACAACAACAACAACAATGACAACAATGACGAGAACAACGACAACAGAGACAACGACAACAACAACAATAACCACAACGACAATAGAGACAATAACAACAACAAAAACAACATGTAACATCCCAAATTTTGGAATGTTAATATAATTATTATATTGTTTGTTTGTTTGCTTGAGTGATTGAAACTTGAGTGAAATTTGAAACTGTTCAAAAATCTTTTGAATGAGAGGGAATAAATTGACTTTCCCCTTCTCCGGTAAATTCAAATTCAAAAGCAATGAGAGAAGATGACAAGACTTCTTCAACTATAAAGAATGGAGTTTGCATTTGAATTCTTTCAAATTTTTTTCTATTGCTCTTCTATATTTTTCTTCCCCCAGAAAATGCCCCGACAAAATTCTTGCACGCAAGAAAGACCGGAGGAAAATGACCCTCCAAAATGTGAGGCATTTCTGAAATATTTTGAGCCAAGAAGACCAAAGTTTTATGGGGAAAATTAATTGCCAAAAAAGAAAATAAAGCCTTAGGGATTTTTCTGAAAAAACATTTTTTTAAGTTTTTATTTTGGTTTTGGAAAAATGATAATCAATTAGGAAATATTTTTCTGATCGATTTGGTATATAATACCCCATATAAATATTTTTATTTTTTTCCCTTGCTGTTTAAAAAAAACAAATAGGGGGTCAGATTCCCCATCGCTGGGAGAGAATCCCTGGCAAACCGCCACCAGCCCCAACCGCACCCCCACTCCTTTTTTCCTTCCTTTCTTCCTCCTCCTTTCCTTCCCCACGAGCCCACCCTTTCCTTCCCCAGCGACCAACACCTTCCCATGGCGCCACCTCCTCTGACCACAGAATCCCCCTCCCCGATTTCGGCTCCCTCCCCTTCCTTCCCTAGGCACCCCCTGCCCCCCTAGATAAGTCGCCACCATGAGCCCCCCCCTCGCCCCCCTTCCCCCACGCCACCCCTCGCCCCACGTTCACCTCGCTGGAGCCAAGCTCCAGAGAGAACCACGCCGCCACCCCCGCGCCACCACTCGCCTCCACGCCCCAACCGACGCCACCACGATATCCCCCTCGTTCCCCGCAACCCATTTTTGCCCCTAGCCCGAGACCTCGTCGCCTCATCACCACCCTCGCCACCTCACCGGAGTTGGAGCTGGCCAAAGCTACTGGAGCCATCCCCGCCCCCTGCCGCATCACCGAACCGCCCCTCCGCCACCACCAATCGATGGAGGAGTTTCCCCGCAACATCCCCATCACCTCCGCCGCCGATGGAGACTGCCGAAGCACCCTCACCATCGACCGCACCTTCTCTGCCTCGCCGGAGAAGAAGCACCAACAACTCCCCATGGTGAGATTCACGAAATCCCGTATTGCAGTTTTTTCAGAAAATTGCAATCTTAGAAAATTCATATCTATTAGTCTATAACTCCGAATTAGGTGATTCTTTTTGCGTTGGATCAAACATTTTATGTAGTTTCTGTAGATATATAATTTGTCTATGTTTCGATTTATAAATTTTGAATTAGATCAGATTTGATTTAAAGCTTGTTTTGCTTATACCGGGAGTTTAAAATAGCTTTTAAATTAATTAATTTTGCTACTGTTTCCTATTGATCATATCTTTCAGTAGTTTAAGTTTAAATGTTTTTTAAATATTTTTACTTAGGGTTTTAAGCAAAACAGATTCTGTTTTAGCTTATTTTGTTTTCTTGCTATTTCTTTTGTATTAATTGTTCTTAATTTGTTTTTTTTTGTAATTGTGACAAGTTATATTTTGTTTTTGATATTTACCAGTAACTTTTTAACAACAACAAAATTTTATTTTATTTATTCTTATTTGTTTGCATGGAGTCAATTCTAGTTCTATACTAACTTGCGAATTGATTGCATTGCTAGTTTGATTTCCTATTTTGAAAATACTTATAAAATAATATTGTTTTGTAAATTTTACTTTTGTTATCTTAGTTATTTTATATTTTGTTTTCTGTTATTTTTTCTATTTTAGTGTTTTATTTTCAGTTAGAACAAAAACTATATAGTGTTTGATGTAGTAGAAGGCTTCCTAGCTTCTTTGAAGTTTCCTTTGGATTTTTATCCGCTCTCTCTTATTGATTTTGATTGCATCAAATTTTATTGCTGTTTGTTAATTGATTGCTAGAATGATTGCTAGTGTGAGTGCTTATGTGAATACTATGTTTGATTATATAGATTTCATCGGAGAGTGACGAATAGTTCTATCACGTATTTCCCGAGAACGAAAATTCTTCTTCGTCAGCATCACCAGGCAAGTCATTTGATCATGTATCACCTATGTTTTATGCATCATAGTTCTACCATCCTATGCCCAATTGCATGCTGACTAGGTACTTGGAAATTTTGGTTACATATTGTAGTATCATGTGGTAGGCACCCAACAACCCCGTTACTAGGCCCGGGACGACAAATTTCCTATTTCTATGCTTGAGTAGACGGGATTCTGGTTGAGAGTTTATCACGAGTGATGCGAGGATACTTTAATAACCAAGACCGGTTAATTCAAGACTTTTCAAGACCTCGTGATGCAATGCAACTCTGGGTGTAGGACGGTTGATCGGCTCCCTGGAGAAACGAGTGGATGACCCGGGATGCTCGAGACGGCCATGACATCTTGCGTAAAGCTTCACCCAGGCTCAAAGAGACGGACGGATATTTTCAAGACCCAAGGCTTACCTGCACAGCCACAAGTCATTATGGGCTCTAGCTTGGTTGGACAGCGCGGCGACTCTGGACTGGCGGTGCTAGCAGATGTAGAAGAACGGTAGGAATGGATGGGCACCGACAGGGATTCAGAGGGACCCATTGAAAGACCATGTTTTGATCATCCGGTCTTCAAACACCCTGAAGTGCGAGGACATACTTGGAGGCGATCAAATCTTGTGGGAACGTGTGCAAAACTCTGCGGAGTGCCCAAACCTAATCGATTAGCCATGTCCACGGTCATGGACAACTTGAGCCAAAGGAACTGAAGTTATCTGAAATTCTCAACACAAATAATAATATTGATGTGGGTATTATTGACAACATGGGTACGAGAATTGGTTGGCGGAACCATCTCGTTAACAACCAACAATGTAGTAACATTTTGCTTTTAGCCCTCTCTTGATGTAGGAGAAAACTTGCTTTCCGCTAAAAACTTATAGCCCCACCTGCCATATATGCATATAGTATAGATGATAACTTTTCACCCCTCTCTTATGTGACTTGCCAGCATATTCAATATGCTGACCTACATGGCTGCAACGTCTTATGTTGTAGATATTTTTCTTCGACAAGTAAGAGTACGATTCAGGGTTACGGTCTACATTCAACTTGCCATTGGTGTTTATTGGGACTCCACTCCCTTGACCGCTTCCGCTGAGATATTTAAGGTATATATCAGTTTTACGCTATTGACATGTGATTGCACTTTGATATATACATTGATGTACTGTGTGTGCCAGCATACTGATCCAGGGATGGCACAAAACACAGAGGCTTGACTCGTTTTGAGTTGGGTCGCTACAGAAATGGTACTAGAGCACATGTTGACTGTAGGACATGACCCTAGAAACTGGAAATTTCTTAGGAAAGGATCTCTCAAACTTTCTATTTTTCAAGAACACCTTTTACTTCTCATCTCTTCTGATTTCATCAAACATTCTCTCTCACCTCACATAATTAGACAATGCCCTTTCCCCTTTGACCACGTGAAGGATCAACCGACTCCCACTTCAAAGTAAAGATGATTTCATCATGCAGTTGAAGCTGCACCAATTGAAGACTCTCAAGACCCGAAGAATTTGAAGACCCTGAAGCATTCGAATATTTATATGACCATTAGAAGTCCAAACCCCTGTTATATACCCACGTTAGATACGATGATTTGTGAGCCTTCATTGGTGTGTGTTTTTCGACGGCCACAAATAAAACCTATTCTCAAAAATATTGTTTGTATTGTGTGTATCTCCCTCCCTCTCTTACCTGTCTCATCCCCAAAACCACAACCCTACCAGATGGAGTATGAAGCTGGACTTGTAGTCTCTGGACCAATGACCCAGCTGGAGGCTGAAATATGGATTCAGAACATGGAGAACCACTTCGGGAGCAACTTGATCTCAAGGAAGTATGAAGTGGAACACGCTCTCCAGTACTTTACCGAAAGTGCTGCAATCTGGTGGAAAATGCACCATGCCATACAAGGATTTAGTGGAGCAGAAACTTGGGACGAATTCGAGAACACCCTGTTAAGATCCCGTCTCATTTGGAAGTGCTATGATAATCCGAAGGAGAAGACTTGTGCATGCAAGATCTGTGGAGAAATAGGACACACCCAGGAAGAACACAAGGATGGATGCACTCATTGTGAAGAAAATCACCCAGCTGAGGAGTGCCCAAGTAGTCAGGTGACTTGTTTCCTTTGTGAAGGAACCACCCACTACCCAGCTTAGTGTCACATTTACCCCAAGGTGCCACAAGTTGTCAAGCAGCAGAAAGATGCAGTGAAGGAAACCCTCAAGAAGTAGATTCTAGAAGAACCGACGATGAACGAAAATATTGAAGACCCTGATGGACAAGGTGTGACCAGATTTTTCTCCAATGCATGCTACTCATGTGGAGAAGAAGGACATTATTTACAGGATTGCACGAAGGGAAGCCAAGAGTATCTGGGAAACTTCCCGACGGAAAAAGTCGAGTTTGATCCACTTGAAATAGAAGAACTGGCCAAAATGAAGGAGTCTGGAAAGAAGAAAAAGTACCCTCGGAAGAGCCAAATCTTTGCAGAAAAAGACCTGAGTCATGTCAAATGTTACAAGTGTATGGAATTTGGCCACCACAAATACATGTGCTCAGGAAGGAAGCCGAAAACCCAAGGAGCAAAAGCAAACACTAAGACGCCTCGAGACTTGTCAGAACTCATTTTCTTTCGTTGCAAGGAAGCAGGACATTTTGCTAGCAATTGTCCACAAAGGAAGAAAGCTAAGAAGGAGTAGTTAAGTTTTGACTACGACAATTAGTGTAATCTGAAGCACTCTTGTTTTTCATGAGATCATGGAGTGAATTTTTTGTAACAGAAGTCCCTGAGATTGTATTAACATCATGAATAAATGGAATTTATTGTCACATGATTGCCTATGTTGAAACTGTATGCGTTGTTTCTTTTCGAACAAAGATCTCTGAACATTTATGAGGATATGAGAAAATATGGTCTATGCAGGCATGAGTATGTGTCATTTTAAGTGTGGTAGTAATCAGTGAACCCACAGGATCCAATGAGTACGAATGTACCATGCATTACCAAGGAGACACATACACTCCTGTAAGTACCTATTTACTGACACCTGCAGATGACAACTCTCTACGAGTCATTCCTCAAGGGCCGAGAAACGATCATGACCCTGACGAGTGATCATGATTTCCCGAAAATCCTGAAGGACATGATGAAGCACATTCATCTTGAAGGAGATGCAGTCTAGAAAGGCTACCCATTCATGGAAAATGGAGTGGAGCTTTGGTACGTGGAAGTACACCTCCACCATGTGGAAGGAGTTTGTCCAAAGACTATGGGGCAATACTTTTTCATTTCACGTGTACCACGAGCAACCTTCTTTGATGCTGTTCGTGAAGCTGCCATGGAAGCCATACGTCAGATTGGAGAAATACTTGAAGCAAGACTCCGTCATACCCAGGAATACCTGAGCGAAGTGCATGCAGAGATGATGGAGATGAAGCTCATGGCCACCATGATGAAGCAAAAGATGGATGATTTCAAGGAGCACCTCGGAAAGTTCGAGTGGAACTAAAGTACCTCCAAGAGAGACAGACGAATAAAGTTGGCAGAAATGCTTGACCATACCAAACAATGTGGATGGCAACATTTGTAATAAATTACTTTTGAGTTGGAATTTTGAAGAAAGAAGGATGTAATAAAGGAATGATTATGAAATGAATATGATTTATGGATGAACCAATACCTTTTCATGGTAAACACACCAATGGAAAGTATCCCACAGAGTGGAGTGTGTACCAAAAATAAGTGTGAGGACTATTTTTATGATGGTTACCCCAAGAGTATGATGGAATCAAACACTATGGAAATTTAAAGGCGGAGTAATTCCAAGTATGCCTGCAACACACAGACCCCGAGAGTAATAAGGATCAAGTACTACCTATTTGGAGAAGGAAACTTGGAAAAAGCTAAGATGATCAACAAACATTTCCCTAGGAGCATACGAAAACCTGAGAGTTGTGAAGTTACGATAGACGTTTGTTCAGCTTGCAGAATCATTGGATTTATCCGAACTTCGTTCGTGGACAAGAGAACTCTGCAACGCTTGTGAGGATGCCCAAGTGTTAGAATACGAGATTCACTAAGCCTTATACAAGGTAATGATTTCAGTGCGACATGGCTTGGCCACCATGACGACTTACTATTATCATTCTCTTGCTATTCGGAATGGTAAATCTGAGAGACTTACCCATAGTGAGAGACGACGTTCTTTGAAGCTTTTGTTTGAGCCTTAGAATGGTATAATGAAAGCCCATGTACATGGCATTTGTTGTCACGCGTTGGAAATTTTACAGTGAGAATGAAACCAAGACCCCTCTCTCTGCAGGATAACCACAAATGGTAGACCACCATGAGAATCACCAATAGGTTATATAGAAGTAATCACGAGACAGTGAGTTAAAGAAGACCCAGTAACGGAAGAAGCCTATATCCACAGAGGAACCCTTGATTTTGATGGAAGCGTTATGAATATAACGGGAGAGCATCACCAAAGGATTAGATATGAAGACTCTCAGAAGTCAGTTGCCAAAAACCCGAGAGGATCGTTAAACATTTTGAGGGACTAGTGACCTTTATTTTAAGTGTGGTAGCATCCCACTTTGCCGGAAGTTGGATTTGTTAGAAGACCCCCAAACCCTAACCTTTCTTTCTAGCCTCTTCGAATCTCGAGGACGAGATTCATTTTAAGTGTGGTAGGTTTGTAACAACCCAAATTTTGGAATGTTAATATAATTATTATATTGTTTGTTTGTTTGCTTGAGTGATTGAAACTTGAGTGAAATTTGAAACTTTTCAAAAAACTTTTGAATGAGAGGGAATAAAATGACTTTCCCCTTCTCCGGTAAATTCAAATTCAAAAGCAATGAGAGAAGATGACATGACTTCTTCTACTATAAAGAATGGAGTTTGCATTTGAATTATTTCAAAAAAATTTATTTTGCTCTTCTATATTTTTCTTCCCCGACAAAATGCCCCGACAAAATTCTTGCACGCAAGAAAGAGCGGAGGAAAATGACCCTCCAAAATGTGAGGCATTTCTGAAATATTTTGAGCCAAGAAGACCAAAGTTTTATGGGGAAAATTAATTGCCAAAAAAGAAAATAAAGCCTTAGGGATTTTTCTCAAAGAACATTTTTTTTAAAAGTTTTTATTTTGGTTTTGAAAAAATGATAATCAATTAGGAAATATTTTTCTGATCGATTTGGTATATAATACCCCATATAAATCTTTTTACTTTGTTTCCTTTTATTATTTTCCCTTGCTGTTAAAAAAAATCGGGGGCCAGATTCCCCATCGCTGGGAGAGAATCCGTGGCAAACCGCCACCAGCCCTCGAGCGCACCCCCACTCCTTTTTTCCTTCCTTTCTTCCTCCTCCTTCCCTTCCCCATGAGCCCACCC
Source organism: Hordeum vulgare subsp. vulgare (assembly GCF_904849725.1). Taxonomy (NCBI): domain Eukaryota; kingdom Viridiplantae; phylum Streptophyta; class Magnoliopsida; order Poales; family Poaceae; genus Hordeum; species Hordeum vulgare. The sequence goes on along the minus strand of NC_058523.1, from coordinate 253,314,215 downwards.
TGTCCTTCCCCAGCGACCAGCACCTTTCCATGGCGCCACCTCCTCTGATCACGGGATCCCCCTCCCCGATTTCGGCTCCCTCCCCTTCCTTCCCTCGGCACCCCCACTCCTTTTTTTTCCTTCCTTTCTTCCTCCTCCTTCCCTTCCCCATGAGCCCACCCTTTCCTTCCCCAGCGACCAGCACCTTTCCATGGCGCCACCTCCTCTGATCACGGGATCCCCTTCCCCGATTTCGGCTCCCTCCCCTTCCTTCCCTCGGCACCCCCTGCCCCCCCTATATAAGTCGCCACCACGACCCCCCCTCGGCCCCCTTCCCCCACGCCACCCCTCGCCCCACGTTCACCTCGCTGGAGCCAAGCTCCAGAGAGAACCATGCCCCCCCCCCGCGCCACCACTCGCCTCCCCGCCCCAACTGACGCCACCACGAGATCCCCCTCGTTCCCCGCAACCCATTTTTGCCCCTAGCCCGAGCCCTCGTCGCCTCATCACCACCCTCGCCACCTCGCCGGAGTTGGAGCCAGCAAAAGCTACTCGAGCCATCCCCGCCCCCTGCCGCATCACCGAAATGCCCCTCCGCCGCCACCAATCGACGAAGGAGTTTCCCCGCAACATCCCCGTCACCTCCGCCGCCGCCGGAGACCGCCGGAGGACCCTCACCGTCGACCGCACCTTCTCTGCCTCGCCGGAGAAGAAGCACCAGCAACTCCCCATGGTGAGATTCACGAAATCCCGTATTGCAGTTTTTTCAGAAAATTGCAATCTTAGAAAATTCATATCTATTAGTCTATAACTCCGAATTAGGTGATTCTTTTTTGCGTTGGATCACAAATTTTATTTATTTTCTGTAGATATATAATTTGTCTATGTTTGGATTTATAAAATTTGAATTAGATCACATTTGATTTAAAGCTTGTTTTGCTTATACCGGGAGTTTAAAAATAGCTTTTAAATTAATTCTTCTTGCTACTGTTTTCTATTGATCATATCTTTCAGTAGTTTAAGTTTCAATTTTTTTAATATTTTTACTTAGGGTTTTAAGCAAAACAGATTCTGTTTTAGCCTTTTTTGTTTTCTTGCTATTTCTTTTGTATTCATTGTTCTTAATTTGTTTTTTTGTAATTGTGACAAGTTATATTCTGTTTTTGATATTTACGAGTAACTTTTCAACAACAACAAAATTTTATTTTATTTATTCTTATTTGTTTGCATGGAATCAATTCTAGTTCTATACTAACTTGCGAATTGATTGCATTGCTAGTTTGATTTCCTATTTTGAAAATACTTATAAAATAATACTGTTTTGTAAATTTTACTTCTGTTATCTTAGTTATTTTATATTTTGTTTTCTGTTATTTTTTCTATTTTAGTGTTTTATTTTCAGTTAGAACAAAAACTATATAGTGTTTCATGTAGTA
>NC_058523.1:253292800-253307800 GCF_904849725.1 Hordeum vulgare subsp. vulgare | reverse complement strand
ACAACAAACACGACGACGAGGGCAACAACAACAACTACTACAACAACAACAATATAAACAACAACAACAACAACAACAATAAGAACAATAACAACAACAACGACGACGACGACGATGATGACAACGACAACGACGACAACAACGACAATTACAGGAACAACGAGAACAACAAAAACAACAACGACAACATCGACAACAACGACAATGACGACAACAACAACAACAATGAAGACCACAACAACAACAACAACAACAACAACAACAACGACAATAACAACAACGACAACAACGACGACGACAATGACAACGATGACGACGACAACAACAAAAACAACAACGACAACAACGACAACAACAACAACAACGACAACAACAAAGACGTGAACACCACCAACAAAAAAACATCAAAGACGACAACAATGAAGAAAACAATGTCAATGATGAGAACAACGAGAACAACGACAACAACAACAACAACAACAACAACAACAACAACAACAACAACAACAACAACAACAACAACAATGACGACGACTATGACGAAGACGACGATGACGACAACAAAAACAACAACAACAACAATAAGAACAACAACAACAACAACAACAACAACAACCAGAACAATGACAACAACAACAACAACGACGACGATGACGACGACAGCGACGACAACGACGACGACAAGAACCACAACAACAACAGAGACAACAACAACAACAATAACCACAACGTCAACAGAGACAATAACAACAACAACAACAATAATAACAACAATCACAACAACAACAAACAAAACAACTACAACAACAACAACAACAACAACAACAACAACAAAAACAGCGGAAACGACGACAACAACGACAACGACGACAACAACGACAACAGCGACAACAACAACAACAACAACAACAATAACAAAAACAACAACAACAAAAATAACAACAACAATCACAACAACAATAAACACAACAAGCTGAACAAACAAAACAACAACAACAACAACAAGAACAACAACAAGAGGAACAAGAACAAAAATAACAACAACTACAACAACAATAACAACAACAACAACAACAACAACAACAACAATAACAACAATCACAACAACAAGAAACAAAACAAAACAACAACAACAACAACAACAACAACAACAACAACAACAACAACAGCGGAAACAACGACCACAACGACAACGATGATAACGACGAGAACAATGACAACAACGACAACAACAACAACAACAACAACAACAACAACGACGACGACGACGACGACGATGATGATGCCGACGACCACCACAACAACGATAATAACGACCACAGCGAGAACAAGAATGACAAGAATTACAACAATGACAACAATGACAAGATCAGCGGCAACAACCACAACGACAACAGAAACAAGAACAACAACATGTAACATCCCAAATTTCCTAATTGGGAATGTTTTACATTGTAGCTAAGCATGTATGCATATTGAGTGAAATAAATTTTTGCACGTGATTTTTCCTTCGTTTTTGATTTGCATTTCCATTTTTCCTCGCACGAGAAAAGCCCGGAGAAATACTCTCTTGCACGCAAGAGAGAGAGAGCGGAGGAAAATGACCCTCCAAAGTGCGGGCAATTTTTGAAATGTTGGAGCGAAGAAAACCCAAGGATATTTGCAAAAACAATTGCAAAAAGAAATAAAGCAAATTTGGGAATTTCTGAAAAAACATTTTTTTAAAGTTTTTATTTTTAATTTGGAAAAATGTTATTCGGGTAGAGGATATTTTTCTGATTTTTTTGGTACATAATACCCTATATTATTATTTTGATTTATTTCCTTTTTATTAGCTTTTGATTTTCTGTCTCTGAAAAAGTTAGAAATAGGAAGTTATTTTGTTTTTTTTCTTCTTTAAAACCGCCCCCGAGCGCCATATAAGGCTGGGCCGAAATCCCCTGTACCCGGGATGCCGAATCCCTTTGATTCAGGCCAACCGACACCAACCGCCCCGCTCCCCACCCACTGGACAGTGGCCCCCACCCGACCGAACATCCCTTCCCGTCGGCCTTCTCCTTCCTCCCCCTTCCTTTCTTCTGCCCGACCCCGAGCTGCACCAGGAAATCTCGGGATTTCCTTCCCCGAGTCCTCTCTCTCCTTCCTTAGCTCTCCCTCCCCATGGCCTATAAATACCCAGCGCCCCGCCGCAGCCCCGTTCCCAACCCTACCCCGACGAGCCGCCGCCCTTAGCCGCAGCACCACCGCCGTCGGAGCCGAGCTGCTGCCACCTCCATCGCCCTACTGGAGGAGCCCCCTCGAGCCCCTCTTCGCACCGCCGACGCCTCCCCGAGGAGGAGGAACCCCACCGCCGCCGCCCCGACCCCTCCAACGCCCCGGAGCCCCCCATCCCCCTCGCCGGAGCTACTCCTCCCAGCCACGGTACTCCCCCTCCCCTCTCTGTCTTTCTTTTGTTTTCTTCTTAGCCCTTAGATCTTAGTGGATGGTATAGATTAGATTCTTAGGTAACTCTTCGGTTTAGTTTAGAAAACCAAAGGTTTTATTTTCACTTATCTTTTAACCAGCGAATTTTGCATAGCCTCTGCAGTTTGCCCATAGCGCAGCAACAAACGCCCTCCGCAGCCAATAGTAGCCTGCCACGTGTATCCTCTTTTAGTACTAGTTAGCTTTATATTTTTCTGTCTATATTACAAAAACAGAAAGTTTCAATCTTGTTTTGGCCACAACGTTTTATCCCGAAGTCCAATGACATTGATTCTTTTTCCAGTAGCTCACAAATTTCCTGTAGTTTTTAAAAACATATAATTTGTCTATGTTTGAAATTTTCAAATATATGTTAGAGAAGATTTAGTTTAGACCTTGTTCTGCCTATTCCAGGAGTTTAAAAAATGATGTTAATTGACTCTTTTTGCTACTGCTTCCTAGTGATAAAATCATACTGTGGTAGAAGTTTCAAAAAATTTGAAGTATTTTTACTAGTGTTTTCAACAGAAACATATTTCTGCCATACCGGCGCGTGATGAATTCCTTTGCTTAGGCTTTAGCAAATACTTACTAGCGATGTTATTTTTACTTGTGGCTTGGTTGAAGTGCTTATGGTGTGCTTTGTATTTGTATCGGTAGATCATCCGGAGTGTGAAGCGTGTTACTTTGAAGCGCTCGAGCAAGACAACTATCATCAAGGCAAGTCATTTTGATCATGTTATTTTCCTATGTTTTCGATGCATGGTAGATCACCTTTCTTTGCCCAATTTGCATGCTGCCTAGGTACTTGGGAACTTTAGCATAAGTTGTAGTATCATGTGGTAGGAACACAACAACCCCGATACTTGGCCGGGACGACAATTTTCTTAATGCTATGCTTGAGTAGACGGGTTATCGGTTGAGTGTATACCACGAGTGATGCGAGGTTGATATAATAACCAAGACCGGACTAAGACTAGATTTTCAAGACCTCGGACGCAATTCAACTCTGGGTGAAGGACGGTTGATCGGCTCCCTGGAGAACCCAGTGGATGCCTGGGATGCTGGAGAGGCCATGTCATCCTGCGGAAAGCTTCACCCAGGCTCGAAGAGACGGACGGAGACTTTGGCTTGGTCATCCCGCGGAAAGCTTCACCCAGGCTTACCTGCACAGCCACAAGTCATTATGGGCTTTGGTTTGGTTGGACAACGCGGCGACTCTGGACAGGCGGTGCTAGCAGATGTAGACGAACGGTAGGAATGGATGGGCACCGACAGGGATTCAGAGGGACCCGTTGAAAGACCATGTTTTGATCATCCGGTCTTCAAACACCCTAAAGTGCGAGGACATACTCGGAGGCGATCAAATCTTGTGGGGAACGTGTGCAAAACTCTGCAGAGTGCCCAACCTAATCGATTAGCCGTGTCCACGGTCATGGACAACTTGAGCCGAAGGCATTGAATTTCCCCTGAACTCTCTACACAACTTAATAATGATGTGGGTGTTAACAACTATTCGGGTACGAGAATTGGTTGGCGGAACCATCTCGTTAACAACAAACAATGTAGTAATATTTTGCTTCCAGCCCTCTTGTTGTAGGATAAAACTGGCTTTATGCAAAACTCATAGCCCCACACAAATATGCATGTAGAGATAGTTGATTATTATTTTACTCCTCTCTTTGATGACTTGCCGGCATATTCAATATGCTGACCTACACGGCTGCAATGTATCATGTTGCAGAGTACTTTTCCGACCAGGAGTGTGGCTACGATCTACGCTCAGCGACATGCCCTTGGAGTCGGATGGACTCGTCTACCTGATGCTTCCGCTAGTCTTCGTTAGATATCTCATGAGTTGGCCTTCAGCCACTTTATTGTAATCCTTTATTGTAATAAAGTACTCTTTATGAGATTTCGATTAATAAAGCTGTGTGATTAAACTCTTGAATATATTTATTATGTACTATGTGTGTACCAGCATGATCTTGGGATGGTACGGAAACACCAGAGGCTTGACTCGTCTTGAGTCGGGTCGCTACAAAAATGATATTCAGAGCACACGCTGACCATAGGACGTAACCTCTAGGAATGGAAAAGCCTTAGGAAGAAAACTATTTTCTCTTATGTCTATAAATCTTCTATTTCCTCTTCTGATCATTTCTGACTTCTCTCCGATTTTCCAATGATTAGATGGCCACCTTCATCCCTGTTAAGTTCACAGAGTTTTGCCAGCCCGACACCACTATGTCGTTCGGAAAGGAGCTGGTGCAAATCACCAAGGACTTGAGCATTGCTCTGCCGACTATCACAGGGAAGCCAACTTCGTCTTACCCGGAGGATTCATGCTACAGGATCGAGGTGCATATTCCCGGAAGGACATTCCAGCCGCGCACTGAGCCGATGGATTTCAAGTTCATCGCACCCAACTGGATTCTCGGAAGGGACATGGCGATCCATTGTGCCCTCGGACGTATCAAGGAAGAATACCAAGGCTTCCCTATTTCTCCAGACCTATTCACCGTATCCCGGAGAAACGAAGACGGAGAAATCATCTCAAGCAAGACCAAGGACGCTCTCTTGTCTTATGCTCAGACCTTGGAGAAGTACAGCGGGACTCTGGAGCATCACGTGATCAAGGACGCCAGGAAGATCAAGCAACTGTCACTCCGCGAGCTTGAACTTGAAGAAGCAGCCCGGGAAGCCCACTATGAACATGAACTGGAGGTGAAGGACTTTCTGGAGCGGATCGAGAAGCTGAAGACTCGAGTTGCATACCTGGAGGAGGAACTGGACATGGGCGAGAACCTTCATCCCGAAGGAGACGTAGCCCCCTTGATCAGCAACGACGAGGACTATGAAGAAAGCTCCACCGAAGGACCCGTCACCATGCTTTTCTTAGGAGGACCCTTTAGACTAGACCACCAAATTTCCCTTATCGTTATACGTTTTAGGCCGATGTTTACGATTATCGAATTTTGTATCCTCGTGTGAACCTTTGTGTTGATTGAATAAAATGTGTGGTGTGATACTTGTGTGTTGCATTCATATGGGTAGTGTAATTCCTCTTAGACCATTGTTCTATGCTAATCTCACCCCTCCACAAACATCAGATGCGTCCGAGACGTGCCCCTACCCCCAACTTTCCGCTGGAACTCACCCAGTCGATCCAGCAACAAAACACCCTGATGCAGCAGATCATCCAGAACCAGAACAATAACAACAACCGTCACCCACCCCAGGCCGAAAATCTGACCCGTTTCTTGAGGTTGAACCCTCCAACTTTCTCCAGCAGCATTGAGCCCATTGTGGCAGATGATTGGCTCCGCAAGATGGAGCGTGAACTTATCACTGCTGGTTGTACTGAAGCTGAGAAGGTGTGTTTTCCCGCGCATCAACTTGAAGGCCCTGCAGCTGCTTGGTGGGAGAACTACACCACCACTTACCCCATTGCTGGAGTCACTTGGGAGCAATTTAAGCAAGCCTTCCGTACCGCACATGTCTCAGCTGGTGCAATGAGTCTGAAGAAGCGTGAGTTTCACAACTTACGCCAGGGGAATCGCTCTGTGGCCCAGTACGTCGATGAATTTAGCATGCTCGCCCGTTATGCACCTGGAGATGTGGCCGATGATGCGGCCAAGCAGGAAAAGTTCTTGGAAGGACTCAATGATGAGCTGAGCATTCAGTTGACGGTAGCCACCTTCAACAACTACCAGGAGCTGGTTGATAAGGCCCTCATCTTGTAGGGGAAACATCAGCAGATGGAGAACCGCAAGCGAAAGTATGGGGTTGGAAAGTTCAACTCCGGCACTCGGCAGAAGCCTCGCTACACCCCTTATCCAGGGAATACCGGGACTGGATCCGGTATGTTTTGGAGGACACGTTCAGCATACCCACCCAGTGCACAACCATGGAGGCCACAACCATGGAGGAAATGGGAACCACCGCAACAACAACAACTTCAAGAATGGCGGTACTGGCACTCAGCAGCATTCAGCCCCAGCTCAGAAGGATCTGACTCACATCACTTGCTTCAAGTGTCAGAAGACGGGACACTATGCCACTGAATGTCCCCAGAACAAGCAGGAAAATGGAAACGGCAACTCTGCAGCAAAGAAGCCCAATCCTTTTCATCGAGCTCAGGTGAACCACATTGATGTTGAAGAGGTCTATGATCACCCCGATACTGTGGTTGGTAAGTTTTTGCTAAATTCACATCTAGTATTGGTACTTTTTGATTCTGGTGCAACACATTCATTCATATCAAGGGTAGTTGTGGAAAAGTATAGTTTGCCAACTAGAACCCTCAGCCAACCTATTAAGGTCAGTTCCCCAGGAGGCATGATGACAGCCGGGATAGGATGCCATGCTTTGAGTCTAAACATCGGGAACCATAATTTTCCCACCGACCTCATCGTATTAGAGTCCCAAGGATTGGATGTAATTCTAGGCATGGATTGGTTGGCCAAGTATGAAGGGAATATTGATTGTGCCCTTAAGTCTACTTTGCTCACCACCCCCGAGCAAAAGCTGATTAAGTACGTGTCTCAGCGCCCGGCACGTAGTAAGCGAGTAAACTCTCTCACGGGAGTAGTCCAGGAGGAAGTACCGATTGTACAGGAGTACCCAGATGTATTTCCGGAGGAATTGCCGGGCATGCCACCCGATAGAGAGATTGAGTTCTTGATTGAGCTATTACCCGGAACAGCCCCGATATCCAAGAGACCCTATCGGATGCCCGCAAATGACTTGATAGAAATCAAGAAGCAAATTAAGGAGTTATTGGACAAAGGGTATATTGGCCCAAGTTCTTCACCTTGGGGAGCCCAGTGCTCATGGTTGAAAAGAAGGACAAGTCCTTGAGAATGGTTGTCGATTATCGTGCAATGAACGATGTGACTATCAAGAACAAGTACCCCTTGCAGATGATCAATGTTCTGTTTGATCAGTTAGTTGGAGCTCGCGTATTCTCAAAGATTGATCTTCGATCCGGGTATCATCAGTTGAAGATTCGTGAACAGGATATACCCAAGACAGCCTTCACCACTCGGTACGGCTTGTATGAGTACACGGTCATGTCATTTGGACTGACTAATGCTTCGGCATATTTTATGAATTTGATGAACAAGGTATTTATGGAATACCTGGACAAGTTTGTCGTGGTGTTCATCGATGAGATACTGATATTCTCCAAGAACGAAGAGGAACACAAGGAACATCTGCGTCTAGTTCTGGAGAAGCTTCGAGAGCATAAGCTATATGCAAAGTTCAGCAAATGTGAGTTTTGGTTGAAGGAAGTCGGATTTCTCGGACACGTCATCTCAGGAGAAGGAATAGCAGTGGACCCTGCCAAGGTCGCAGCAGTCACCGAATGGGTAGCAACCACTTCAGTCAAGGAGATCCGCAGTTTCCTCGGACTTGCCGGATATTATCGGAGGTTCATTGAGAATTTCTCAAAGATTGCCAAGCCCATGACAGAGTTGTTGAAGAAGGAATCCAAGTATATTTGGACTGAGGAATGTGAAACCAGTTTTCAAGAGCTGAAGAAACGTCTTGTTACAGCCCCAGTGCTGATATTGCCGAACATTCGGAAGGATTTCCAGGTTTACTGTGACGCTTCTCGTCAAGGACTCGGAGGAGTGCTCATGCAAGTAGGCAAAGTTGTAGCCTATGCATCCAGACAGCTCAGACCTCATGAGTTGAATTATGCCACACATGACTTGGAACTAGCAGCCGTAGTGCACTCTCTTAAGACCTGGAGACATTTCTTGATCGGAAATAGTTGTGATGTTTACACTGGTCACAAGAGCCTGAAATATATCTTCACGTAGAAGGAGTTGAACCTCAGAGAGAGGCGATGGAAAGACTTGACCAAGGACTATGACATGAGATTGCATTATCACCCAGGCAAGGGAAATGTTGTAGCCGATGCGTTGAGCCGCAAGAGTTATGTGACCACACTCACAGCTGGAGGATTACCCCAGGAGTTAGTCGATGACCTCCGAGAGCTCAAATTGGAGATAATTCCAAGAGGATTTGTTGCCACTCTGGAAATTCAGTCCACTTTGACAGGAAAGATCCGCGAAGCACGAAAATCAGACAAGGACATAGCTGAGATTAAGCAGAAAATGGAAGACGGGAAGGCTAAAGGTTTTCGTGAGGATGAACACGGAACTTTATGGTTTGAGGATCGCATCTACGTGCCGAATGATCCCGAACTCACGAAGTTGATACTTCAGGAGGCCCATGATCCCCCGTACTCGATACACCCCGGCAACACCAAGATGTATCTGGATCTGAAAGAAAGTTTCTGGTGGACAGGATTGAAGAAAGACATTGCCGAGTTCATAGCGATATGCGATGTTTGTCAGCGAGTAAAACCCGAGCATCAGAAGCGAGCAGGTTTACTCCAACCTCTGCCGATACCCGAGTGGAAATGGGAAAAGCTTGGTATGGACTTCATCACAGGATTACCTCGGACCGGTTCTAGCTATGATTCTATTTGGGTTGTGGTCGATCGTTTGACCAAGGTAGCTCACTTCATCCCGGTGAAGACTACTTACACGAGTGCCAAGCTGGCCAAGATATATATGACGAGGATTGTATGTCTGCACGGAGTACCGAAGAGCATTGTGTCCGATAGAGGGACTCCGTTCACATCAAAATTTTGGCACCAACTGCATGAAACCTTGGGAACGAGATTGGAGTTCAGTACAGCTTTTCACCCGCAGACAGATGGCCAGACCGAGAGAGTTAATCAGATTCTGGAGGACATGTTGAGAGCTTGCGCACTAGACTATGGGTCTAGTTGGGATGACAATTTATCGTATGCCGAGTTCTCATACAACAACAGCTACCAGACCAGTCTGAAGATGGCCCCTTTCGATGCTCTATACAGAAGGAGGTGCAGAACACCGTTGATGTGGGATGGAGTTGGAGACCGACAACTTTTTGGTCCCGACCTTATCCGAGATTCTGAAGAGAAGGTCAAGCTAATTCGTGACCGACTCAAGATAGCTCAGTCCAGGCAGAAGAGTTATGCTGGCAGCAAACGCAAGGAAGTAACATACGAAGTGGGAGACCGAGCATATCTTCGGGTGTCTCCACTTCGAGGAATCAAGAGATTCAGTGTGAAAGGAAAATTAGCACCTCGTTTCATTGGCCCCAACAAAATTGTTGAATGTAGAGGCCAAGTTGCATACAAACTGGAACTGCCGGAAGGATTGTCCGGAGTTCATGATGTCTTCCACGTTTCCCAGTTGAGGAAATGCCACGCTGAGATGGCCGATGTTCCGTTGAGAGATACAGTGCCCCTAGAGGCCATACAGCTTGACAGTGATCTGACGTATGAGGAGAAACCCGTCCGGATTCTCGAGACTGCCCACAGAGTTACCCGCAGCAAGATCATCAAGTTCTGCAAGGTGTTGTGGAGCCACCACACCGAGGAAGAGGCCACCTGGGAACGAGAAGAGGATCTTCGTCGAGACCACCCGCACCTGTTTTCCAGCCAACCCGAATCTCCAGGGCGAGATTCATCTTAAGGTGGGTAGGTTTGTAACATCCCAATTTTCCTAATTGGGAATGTTTTACATTGTAGCTAAGCATCTATGCATATTGAGTGAAATAAATTTTTGCACGTGATTTTTCCTTCGTTTCTGATTTGCATTTCCATTTTTCCTCGCACGAGAAAAGCCCGGAGAAATACTCTCTTGCACGCAAGAGAGAGAGAGAGAGCGGAGGAAATTGACCCTCCAAAGTGCGGGCAATTTTTGAAATGTTGGAGCCAAGAAAACCCAAGGATATTTGCAAAAAAAATTGCAAAAAGAAATAAAGCAAATTTGGGAATTTCTGAAAAAACATTTTTTTAAAGTTTTTATTTTTGCTTTTGAAAAATGTTATTCGGGTAGAGGATATTTTTCTGATTTTTTTGGTATATAATACCCTATATTAATATTTTGATTTATTTCCTTTTTATTAGCTTTTGATTTTCTGTCTCGGAAAAAGTTAGAAATAGGAAGTTATTTTGTTTTTTTCTTCTTCTTTAGAACCTCCCCGAGCGCCATATAAGGCTGGGCCGAAATCCCCTGTACCCGGGATCCCGAATCCCTTTGATTCAGGCCAACCGACCCCAACCGCCCCGCCCCCCACCCACTGGCCAGTGGCCCCCACCCGACCGAGCCTCCCTCCCCCGTCGGCCTTCTCCTTCCTCCCCCTTCCTTTCTTCTGCCCGACCCCGAGCTGCACCAGGAAATCTCGGGATTTCCTTCCCCGAGTCCTCTTTCTCCTTCCTTAGCTCTCCCTCCCCATGGCCTATAAATATCCAGCGCCCCGCCGCAGCCCCGTTCCCAACCCTACCCCGACGAGCCGCCGCCCCTAGCCGCCGCACCACCGCCGCCGGAGGCGAGCTGCTGCCACCTCCATCGCCCTACTGGAGCAGCCCCCCCCCCCCCCCGAGCCCCTCTTCGCACCGCCGACGCCTCCTCGAGGAGGAGGAACCCCATCGCCACCGCCCCGACCCCTCCAACGCCCCGGAGCCCCCCATCCCCCTCGCCGGCGACGCCCCTCGCCGGAGCTACTCCTCCCAGCCACGGTACTCCCACTCCCCTCTCTGTCTTTCTTTTGTTTTCTTCTTAGCCCTTAGATCTTAGTGGATGGTATAGATTAGATTCTTAGGTAACTCTTCGGTTTAGTTTAGAAAACCAACGGTTTTATTTTCACTTATCTTTTAACCAACGAATTTTGCATAGCCTCGGCCGTTTGCCCAAAGCGCTGCAACAAACGCCCTCCGCAGCCAATAGTAGCCTGCCACGTGTACCCTCTTTTAGTACTAGTTAGCTTTATATTTTTCTGTCTATATTACAAAAACATAAAGTTTCAATCTTGTTTTGGCCACAACTTTTGATCCCGGCGTCCAATGACATTGTTTCTTTTTCCAGTAGCTCACAAATTTCCAGTAGTTTGTAAAAACATATAATTTGTCTATGTTTGAAATTTGTAAATATAAATTAGAGCAGATTTAGTTTAGACCTTGTTCTGCCTATTCCAGGAGTTTAAAAAATGATTTTTAGTTGATTCTTTTTGCTACTGCTTCCTAGTGATAAAATCTTACTGTGGTAGAAGTTTCAAAATTCTAAAGTATTTTTACTGGTGTTTTCAACAGAAACAAGTTTCTGCCATACCGGCGCGTGATGAATTCCTTTGCTTAGGCTTTAGCAAATACTTACTAGCGATGTTATTTTTACTTGTGGCTTGGTTGAAGTGCTTATGGTGTGCTTTGTGTTTGTATCGGCAGATCATCCGGAGTGCGAAGCGTGTTACTTAGAAGCGCTCGAGCAAGACAACTATCATCAAGGCAAGTCATTTTGATCATGTTATTTTCCTATGTTTCCGATGCATGGTTGATCACGTTTCTTTGCCCAATTTGCATGTTGCCAAGGTACTTGGAAACTTTAGCATAAGTTGTAGTATCATGTGGTAGGAACACAACAACCCCGATACTTGGCCCCGAGACGACAATTTTCTTAATGCTATGCTTGAGTAGGCGGGTTATCGGTTGAGTGTATACCACGAGTGATGCGAGGTTGATATAATAACCAAGACCGGACTAAGACAAGATGTTCAAGACCTCGGACGCAATGCAACTCTGGGTGAAGGACGGTTGATCGGCTCCCTGGAGAACCCAGTGGATGCCCGGGATGCTGGAGAGGCCATGTCATCATGCGGAAAGCTTCACCCAGGCTCGAAGAGACGGACGGAGACTTCAAGACTCAAGGCTTACCTGCACAGCCACAAGTCATTATGAGCTTTGGCTTGGTTGGAGAACGCGGCGACTCTGGACAGGCGGTGCTAGCAGATGTAGACGAACGGTAGGAATGGATGGGCACCGACAGGGATTCAGAGGGACCCGTTGAAAGACCATGTTTTGATCATCCGGTCTTCAAACACCCTAAAGTGCGAGGACATACTCGGAGGCGATCAAATCTTGTGGGGAACGTGTGCAAAACTCTGCAGAGTGCCCAACCGAATCGATTAGCCGTGTCCACGGTCATGGACAACTTGAGCCGAAGGCATTGAATTTCCCCTGAACTCTCGACACAACTTAATAATGATGTGGGTGTTAACAACTATTCGGGTACGAGAATTGGTTGGCGGAACCATCTCGTTAACAACAAACAATGTAGTAATATTTTGCTTCCAGCCCTCTTGTTGTAGGATAAAACTGGCTTTATGCAAAACTCATAGCCCCACCGGCCAAATATGCATGTAGAGATAGTTGATTATTATTTCACTCCTCTCTTTGATGACTTGCCGGCATATTCAATATGCTGACCTACATGGCTGCAACGTATCATGTTGCAGAGTACTTTTCCGATCAGGAGTGTGGCTACGATCTACGCTCAGCGACATGCCCTTGGAGTCGGATGGACTCGTCTACCTGATGCTTCCGCTAGTCTTCGTTAGATATCTCATGAGTTGGCCTTCAACCACTTTATTGTAATCCTTTATTGTAATAAAGTACTCTTTATGAGATTTCGATTAATAAAGCTGTGTGATTGAACTCTTGAATATATACATTATGTATTGTGTGTGTACCAACATGATCTTGGGATGGTACGGAAACACCAGAGGCTTGACTCGTCTTGAGTCGGGTCGCTACAAAAATGGTATTCAGAGCACACGCTGACCATAGGACGTAACCTCTAGGAATGGAAAAGCCTTAGGAAGAAAACTATTTTCTCTTATGTCTATAAATCTTCTATTTCCTCTTCTGATCATTTCTGACTTCTCTCCGATTTTCCAATGATTAGATGGCCACCTTCATCCCTGTTAAGTTCACAGAGTTTTGCCAGCCCGACACCACTATGTCGTTCGGAAAGGAGCTTGTGCAAATCACCAAGGACTTGAGCATTGCTCTGCCGACTATCACAGGGAAGCCAACTTCGTCTTACCCGGAGGATTCATGCTACAGGATCGAGGTGCATATTCCCGGAAGGACATTCCAGCCGCGCACTGAGCCAATGGATTTCAAGTTCATCGCACCCAACTGGATTCTCGGAAGGGACATGGCGATCCATTGTGCCCTCGGACGTATCAAGGAAGAATACCAAGGCTTCCCTATTTCTCCAGACCTATTCACCGTATCCCGGAGAAACGAAGACGGAGAAATCATCTCAAGAAAGACCAAGGACGCTCTCTTGTCTTATGCTCAGACCTTGGAGAAGTACAGCGGGACTCTGGAGCATCACGTGATCAAGGACGCCGGGAAGATCAAGCAACTGTCACTCCGCGAGCTTGAACTTGAAGAAGCAGCCCGGGAAGCCCACTATGAACATGAACTGGAGGTGAAGGACTTTCTGGAGCGGATCGAGAAGATGAAGACTCGAGTTGCATACCTGGAGGAGGAACTGGACATGGGCGAGAACCTTCATCCCGAAGGAGACGTAGCCCCCTTGATCAGCAACGACGAGGACTATGAAGAAAGCTCCACCGAAGGACCCGTCACCATGCTTTTCTGAGGAGGACCCTTTAGACTAGACCACCAAATTTCCCTTATCGTTATACGTTTTAGGCCGATGTTTAGGATTATCGAATTTTGTATCCTCGTGTGAACCTTTGTGTTGATTGAATAAAATGTGTGGTGTGATACTTGTGTGTTGCATTCATATGGGTAGTGTAATTCCTCTTAGACCATTGTTCTATGCTAATCTCACCCCTCCACAAACATCAGATGCGTCCGAGACGCGCCCCTACCCCCAACTTTCCGCTGGAACTCACCCAGTCGATCCAGCAACAAAACACCCTGATGCAGCAGATCATCCAGAACCAGAACAATAACAACAACCGTCACCCACCCCAGGCCGAAAATCTGACCCGTTTCTTGAGGTTGAACCCTCCAACTTTCTCCAGCAGCATTGAGCCCATTGTGGCAGATGATTGGCTCCGCAAGATGGAGCGTGAACTTATCACTGCTGGTTGTACTGAAGCTGAGAAGGTGTGTTTTCCCGCGCATCAACTTGAAGGCCCTGCAGCTGCTTGGTGGGAGAACTACACCACCACTTACCCCATTGCTGGAGTCACTTGGGAGCAATTTAAGCAAGCCTTCCGTACCGCACATGTCTCAGCTGGTGCAATGAGTCTGAAGAAGCGTGAGTTTCACAACTTACGCCAGGGGAATCGCTCTGTGGCCCAGTACGTCGATGAATTTAGCATGCTCGCCCGTTATGCACCTGGAGATGTGGCCGATGATGCGGCCAAGCAGGAAAAGTTCTTGGAAGGACTCAATGATGAGCTGAGCATTCAGTTGACGGTAGCCACCTTCAACAACTACCAGGAGCTGGTTGATAAGGCCCTCATCTTGGAGGGGAAACATCAGCAGATGGAGAACCGCAAGCGAAAGTATGGGGTTGGAAAGTTCAACTCCGGCACTCGGCAGAAGCCTCGCTACAACCCTTATCCAGGGAATACCGGGACTGGATCCGGTATGTTTTGGAGGACACGTTCAGCATACCCACCCAGTGCACAACCATGGAGGCCACA
>NC_058523.1:253250300-253267800 GCF_904849725.1 Hordeum vulgare subsp. vulgare | reverse complement strand
GTGTATGTCCTCGCACTTCAGGGTGTTTGAAGACCGGATGATCAAAACATGGTCCTTCAACAGGTCCCTCTGAATCCCTGTCGGTGCCCATCCAATCCTACAGTTCTTCTACATCTGCTAGCACCGCCTGTCCAGAGTCGCCGCGTTGTCCAACCAAGGCAAAGCCCATAATGACTTGTGGCTGTGCAGGTAAGCCTTGGTGAAGCTTTCCGCAGGATGTCATGGCCGTCCCCAGCGTCCCGGGTCATCCACTGGGTTCTCCAGGGAGCCGATCAACCGTCCTTCACCCAGAGTTGCATTGCGTCCGAGCTCTTGAAAATCTTGTCTTAACCGGTCTTGATTATTTAATCAACCTCGCATCACTCGTGTTATGCAGTCAACCGAATTCCCGTCTACTCAAGCATAGCAATATGAAATTTGTCGTCCCGGGGCCAAGTATCGGGGTTGTTGTGTGCCTACCACATAATACTACAATCTATACTAAAATTTCCAAGTACCTAAGCAGCATGCAATTGGGCATAGGATGGTAGAACTACGATGCATAAAACATAGGTGATAGTATGATCAAAGTGACTTGCCTGTTGATGTTGACGAAGAAGAATTTCTCGAGAAATAACTTGATAGACTACTCGTTACTCTCCGATGAAATCTATATAACAAACATATCATTCACATAAGCACTCATACTAGCAATCATTCTAGCAATCAAAACGAAAGAGAGAGCGAATAGGAATCCGAAAGAAACCTCAACTGAGACTAGGGAGTCTTCTACTACATGAAACACTAAATGGTTTTTTTGTCCAACAGAAAATAATAACAAGGAACTAAGATAAAATAAAATATTTTTCATAAAACTATTTGAAAGTATTTCCAAACGGGATTTGAAACAGTGGAGAAACCAATTGCAAGTTACTAAGGAACTAGAATTGATTTCATGAAAACAAATAAAAATAAAATCAAAACTTGTTGCAAAACTACTGTTAACTAACATAAACAAAACAATAATCTATGTGAAATATAAAAGAAAATAATTTAAAAACAACTAAAGAAAGGAATTTATTCACAATCCTAAAAGAGGTGAAACAGAAATTGTTTCACAAGAAACCATAAGCTAAAATACTCAAATAAATCTGAAATTTTACCCTTGGTAAATAAGATCACTAGTGATCAATAGCAAAAGCAATCAAATTAAAAGATATTTGTAAATTCCTGGACTAAGCAAAACAAGGTTTACACTAAATCTGATCTAATTCAAATTTGAAAATTTCAAACATAGGCAAATTATATGTTTTTAAAAACTACAGAAAATTTGTGATCTACTGGAAAAAGAATCAACTCCATTGGAGTTGTGGATCAAAAGTTATGGGCTAAACAAAATTGGAACTTTTCTGTTTTTGGAACTAAACAGAAAAAAAGAATAAAAGCTAACTAATGAACGGGCCACGTGGCGATCTCTGGTTGGCTTAGACCTGTGCGCTGCGGTGCTAAACTAACAAACGTCCGCACAATAGAAGAAAGCTATTTTGCTAACTAATTAAATAAAAAACAACCGCCGGTTCTTTTTAGAAAACCGAAGGGGTAAGTACCTTCTAATCTACACCGTGGGATCTAGATCTAACGGTAAAACTACACAATACAAAAAAAACAAGTAAAAGAAAAAAAAAGTAAGGAGGAGAGGGAGCCTTACCGTGACTGGCAGGGCTGGAGGCCTTCTCCGGCGAGGTGGGCAACTCTGGCGGGGTGGGGTGGCGAAGGAGGGGGCCGGTGGAGGAGGGGTGGGGTGGGGGCTCCTGGGAGGGAGGCGAGGGGGAGATGGAGAGGGGTGCAGGGGGGGCGACGGGAGGAGCTCCTGGCGATGAGCTCCTGGCAGGAGTTTTCGTGGGGATGGGGAGGGGGTGCAGGGGGGGGGGGGGCGACGGGGTGGGGTGGTGGAGGAGGGGTGGGGTGGGGAAAGTCGGCGGGGTGGGGAGGGGGTGCAGGGGCGATGGGGTAGGTCGCCGACGAGTTCTGTGGTGGCCGACTCCGGCGAGGTCCACAGGGGTAGGAGGAGGTGGGGAGAGGCGGCGATTCCAGTGGGAATGGAACGAGGAGAACGTGGGGCTTCTTATAGGGGCGACGGGAGAGGCTAGGTGGGAAGGAACTTCGCGAATCCTGGAGGTGGGGATTTCTCTGTCCATGGCTAAGGAAAGTCTAGTGCACGTGAGGAAGGAGATAGAGGAAGAAGAAGATCTTGTTGGGCCAGAGAAAAGGAAAGGTCTTAATGGGCCACCGTTGATTTCCGTTTAAACACGATTTCTTTCCTTTTTCAAAACTAGGAAACTAAAACGATAAAAGGGAAATCAAATCAACTCGGAATATAGAGTTTCTATATACTAAAATTATCAGAAAAATAAAATTTAAATGATGGGCATTTTCCCACGGCAAAAATAAAAACTTCAGAAAAAAATTATTTTCACAAAATTGCATAAAAGATTTATTTACCTTTGCAAAAAAATTTCAAATGACCCTCTAAGTTTTAGGGTTCAAATGACTTTCAAAATGCCCGTGTGTTGGAGGGTCATGTTCCTCCTCTCTTTTTGTGTTTGACAGAATATTATTCCCCGGCATTTCTTGCACGAAGAAAACAAATAGAAATGCAAGAGAATTCAAATGCAAATATCTCCGTTCAAATTCTTTATAGTTGAAGAAGTCATGTCATCTTCTCTCTTTGCTTTTTAAATGATTGAATTTGAATTCACCGGAGAAGGGGAAAGTCATTTTATGCCCTCTCATTCAGAAGTTTTTAAAAAGTTTCAAATTTCCACTCAAGTTTAAATCACTCAAGCAAGCAAACAAACAAACTAATAATTATTTTAACATTCCAAAATTTGGGATGTTACAAATCTACCACACTTAAAATGAATCTCGTCCTTTAGATTCGAAGAGGCTAGAAAGAAAGGTTAGGGTTTGGGGGTCTTCTAACAAATCCAACTTCCGGCAAAGTGGGATGCTACCACACTTAAAATGAGAGTTACCGGTCCCTCAAAATGTTTTAACGATCCTCTGGGGTTTTGGCAACTGACTTCTCACAGTCTTCATATCTTCCGTTATATTCATAACGTCCCCATCAAAAATGAGGGCTCTTCCGTTGATATAAGTTTCTTCCGTTACTGGGTCTTCTTAACTGACAGTCTCGTGGTCAATTCTAAATAACCTATCGATGGTTCTCATGGTGGTCTACCATTTGTGGTTATCCTGCAGAGAGAGGGTCTTGGTTTCATTCTCACCGTAAAATTTCCTACGCGTGACAACACACGCCATGTACATGGGGCGTTCATCATACCCTTCTAAGGCTTAAACAAAAGCTTCAAAGAACGTCGTCTCTCACTATGCGTAAGTCTCTCAGATTTACCATTCCGAATAGCAGGATAAATGAAAAGAGTAAGTCGTCATGGTGATCAATCCATTCTGCACCCAAATCATTTCTCTGTATAAGGTTTAGCGGATCTCGCATTCTAACACTTGGGCATCTTTGTTGGGGATCGTCGCATGGGAAACTAAAATTTTCCTACGCGCACGAAGACCTATCATGGTGATGTCCATCTACGAGAGGGGATGAGTGATCTACGTACCCTTGTAGATCGTACAGCAGAAGCGTTAGAGAACGCGGTTGATGTAGTGGAACGTCCTCACGTCCCTCGATCCGCCCCGCGAACAATCCCGCGATCAGTCCCACGATCTAGTACCGAACGGACGGCACCTCCGCGTTCAGCACACGTACAGCTCGACGATGATCTCGGCCTTCTTGATCCAGCAAGAGAGACGGAGAGGTAGAAGAGTTCTCCGGCAGCGTGACGGCGCTCCGGAGGTTGGTGATGACCTTGTCTCAGCAGGGCTCCGCCCGAGCTCCGCAGAAACGCGATCTAGAGGAAAAACTATGGAGGTATGTGGTCGGGCAGCCGTGAGAAAGTCGTCTCAAATCAGCCCTAAAACCTCCGTATATATAGGTGGGAGGGAGGGGAGGAGGCAGCCTCAAAACCTAAAGGTTTGGCCGAAATTGGAGGTGGAGGAGTCCTACTCCAATCCTACTTGGAGTAGGATTCCACCTTCCCACATGGAAACTCTTTCCACCTTGTGTTTTTTCCTTCTCAAACCTTATGGGCCTTAGTGGGAACTTATTCCAGCCCACTAGGGGCTGGTTTATCTCTTCCCATAGCCCATGAGACCCCTTGGGGCGTGACACCCCTCCCGATGGTCCCCGGCACCCCTCCCGGCACTCCCGGTACACTACCGATGAGCCCGAAACTTTTCCGGTAATGCATGAAAACCTTCCGGTAACCAAATGAGGTCATCCTATATATCAATCTTCGTTTCCGCACCATTCCGGAAACCCTCGTGACGTCCGTGATCTCATCCGGGACTCCGAACAACATTCGGTAACCAACCATATAACTCAAATACGCATAAAACAACGTCGAACCTTAAGTGTGCAGACCCTGCGGGTTCGAGAACTATGTAGACATGACCCGAGAGACTCCTCGGTCAATATCCAATAGCGGGACCTGGATACCCATATTGGATCCTACATATTCTACGAAGATCTTATCGTTTGAACCTCAGTGCCAAGGATTCATATAATCCCGTATGTCATTCCCTTTGTCCTTCGGTATGTTACTTGCCCGAGATTCGATCGTCAGTATCCGTATACCTATTTCAATCTCGTTTACTGGCAAGTCTCTTTACTCATTCCGTAATACAAGATCCCGCAACTTACACTAAGTTACATTGCTTGCAAGGCTTGTGTGTGATGTTGTATTACCGAGTGGGCCCCGAGATACCTCTCCGTTCACACGGAGTGACAAATCCCAGTCTTGATCCATACTAACTCAACTAACACCTTCGGAGATACCTGTAGAGCATCTTTATAGTCACCCAGTTATGTTGCGACGTTTGATACACACAAAGCATTCCTCCGGTGTCAGTGAGTTATATGATCTCATGGTCATAGGAATAAATACTTGACACGCAGAAAACAGTAGCAACAAAATGACACGATCAACATGCTACGTCTATCAGTTTGGGTCTAGTCCATCACATGATTCTCCTAATGATGTGATCCCGTTATCAAGTGACAACACTTGCCTATGGCCAGGAAACCTTGACCATCTTTGATTAACGAGCTAGTCAACTAGAGGCTTACTAGGGACAGTGTTTTGTCTATGTATCCACACAAGTATTGTGTTTCCAATCAATACAATTATAGCATGGATAATAAACGATTATCATGAACTAAGAAATATAATAATAACTAATTTATTATTGCCTCTAGGGCATATTTCCAACAGTCTCCCACTTGCATAGAGTCAATAATCTAGTTCACATCACCATGTGATTCCAACGAATCCAACACCCATATAGTTATGGGGTCTGATCATGTCTTGCTTGTGAGAGAGGTTTTAGTCAACGGTTCTGAAACTTTCAGATCCGTGCGTTCTTTACAAATCTTTATGTCATCTTATAGATGCTGCTACTACGTGCTATTCGGAAATGCTCCAAATATCCACTCTACTATATGAATCCGTTTCACTACTCATAGTTATTCAGATTAGTGTCAAAGCTTGCATCGACGTTACCCTTTACGACGAACTCTTTAACCACCTCCATAATCGAGAAAAATTCCTTAGTCCATTTGTTACTAAGGATAAATTTTGACCGCTGCTAGTGATTCAAACATGGATCACTCTCTGTACCTCTCAACATACTTTGAGTCAAGGCACACTTTAGGTGCGGTACACAGCATGGCATACTTTAGATTCTACGACTAAGGCATAGAAGACGACCTTCATCTATTCTCTTTATTCTGTCGTGGTCGGGTTTTGAGTCTTACTCAAATTCACACCTCACAACGCAACCAAGAACTCCTTCTTTGCTGGTCTATTTTGAACTCTTTCAAAAACTTGTCAAGGCATGCATCTTGTTGAAACTTCTATTAAGCGCTTTCGATCTATCTCCATAGATCTTTGATGCTCAACCTTCAAGTAGCATAATCCAGGTACTCCTTTGAAAACTTCTTTCAAACAACCTTGTATGCTTTACAGAAATTCTACATTACTTCTGATCCACAATATGTCAACCACATATACCTATCAGAAATTCTATAGTGCTCCCACTCACTTCTTTGGAAATACAAGTTTCTCATAAACCTTGTACACACCCAAAATCTTTGATCATCTCATCAAAGTGCTTATTCCAACTCCGAGATGCTTGCACCAGTCCATTGAAGGATCACTGGAGCTAGCATACTTGCTAGTATCTTTAGGATCGACAAAACCTTCTGGTTGTATCACATACAATGTTTGCTCAAGGAAACCGTCGAGGAAACAATGTTTTGACATCCTACGTGCAATATTTCATAAATAATGCAGCAACTACTAACATAATTCTAACAGACCTTTAGCATCGCTACGAGTGAGAAAGACTCATCATAGTCAACTGTTTGATCTTGTCGAAAACATCTTTGCGACAAGTCGAGCTTTTCTTAATAGTGACTTATCACCATCATCGTCTGTCTTCTTTTAAAGATCCATTTTACCCAATAGTCCCATGACCATCAAGTAGTTCTACCAAAGTCTACACTTTGTTTTCACACATGGATCCTCTCTCGGATTTTATGGCTTCCAGCCATTTGTCGGAATCTGGGCCCACCATCGCTTTCTCCATAACTCGTAGGTTCACTGTTCAACAACATGACCTCCAAGACAGGGTTACCGTACTACTCTGCAGCAATACGCGACCTTGTCGACCTACGAGGTTTGTAGTAACTTGATTCGAAGCTTAATGATCACCATCATCAGCTTCCACTTCAATTGGTGTAGGCGCCACAGGAACAACTTCCTACGCCCTGCTACACACTGGTTGAAGTGATGGTTCAATAACCTTATCAAGTTCTACTACCCTCCCACTCAATTCTTTCGAGATAAACCTTTTCTCGAGAAAGGATCCTTTTCTAGAAACAAACACTTTGCTTTCGGATCTGAGATAGGAGATGTACCCAACTGTTTTGGATATCCTATGAAGATGCATTTATCCGCTTTGGGTTCGAGCTTATCAGACTAAAACCTTTTTCACATAAGTTTCGAAGCCCCAAACTTTCAAGAAACGACAGTTTAGATTTCTCTAAACCTCAGTCTATACTGTGTCATCTCAACGGAAATACGCGGTGCCCTATTTAAAGTGAATGTGGTTGTCTCTAATGCATAACCCATAAACGATAGTGGTAATTCGATAAGATACATCACATCATGCACCATACTAAATAGTGCGTGGTATGACGTTCAGACACATCATCACACCATGATGTTCCAGGTGGCATGAACTGTGAAACAATTTCCACATTGTCTTAACTGTGTACCAAAAACTCGTAACTCAGATATTCATTTCTATGATCATATCGTAGACAGTTCATCCTCTTGTTACGACGAACTTCACTCTCAAACAGAATTGAACTTTTCAATATTTCAGACTTGTGATTCATTAAGTAAATACTCCTGTATCTACTCAAGTCGTCAGTGAAGTAAGAACATAATGATATCCACTGCGTGCCTCAGCACTCACTGGACTGCATACATCAAAATGTATCACTTCCAACAAGTTACTATCTTGTTTCATCTCAATGAAAACAAGGCCTTGCTCATGTGGTATGATTTGCATGTCACTAGTGATTCGAAATCAGGTGAGTAAAGATCCATCAGCATGGAGCCTCTTCATGCAATTCATACTAACATGACTCAAGCGGCAGTGCCACAAGTAAGTGGTACTATCATCATTTAACTCGTATCTTTTGGCACCAATGTGTAACACTACAATCGAGATTCAATAAACCATTGAAGGTGATTATTCAAGCAAATAGAGTAACCATTATTCTCTTTGAATGAATAATCGTATTGCAATAAACACGATCCAATCATGTTCATGCCTAACGCAAGCACCAAATAACAATTATTTAGGTTCAACACCAATCCCGATGGTAGAGGGAGCGTGCGACGTTTGATCATATCAACCTTGGAAACACTTCCAACACGTATCGTCACCTCGCCTTTAGCTAGTCTCCGTTTATGTCGTAGCTTTCATTTCGCGTTACTAATCACTTAGCAACCGAACCGGTATCCAATACCCTCATGCTACTAGGAGTACTAGTAAAGTACACATCAACATTATGTATATCAAATATACTTCTTTCGACTTTTGCCAGCCTTCTTATCTACCAAGTATCTAGAGTTGCTCCGCCTCAGTGACTGTTCCCCTTATTACAGAAGCACTTAGTCTCGGGTTTGGGTTTAATCTTGGGTCTCTTCATTAGCGCAGCAACTGTTTTGCCGTTTCACGAAGTATCCCTTCTAGCCCTCACCTTTCTTGAAACTTAGTGGTTTTCCAAACCATCAACTATTGATGCTCCTTCTTGATTTCTACTTTCGCAGTGTCAAACGTCGCGAATCGCTCAAGGATCATTGTATCTATCCTTGATATGTCATAGTTCATCACGAAGCTCTCAAAGCTTGGTGGCAGTGACTTTTGGAGAACCATCACTATCTCATCTGGAAGATTAGCTCCCACTTGATTCAAGTGATTGTCGTACTCAGACAATCTGAGCACATGCTCAACGATTGAGCTTTTCTCCTTTACTTTGTGGTCAAAGAATCTTGTTGGAGGTCTAGTACCTCTTAACAAGGGCACAAGCATGAAATCACAATTGCATCTCTTCGGAACATCACTTATGTTCCGTGATGTTTTACAACGTTTTCGGCGCCTTGCTTCTAAGCCATCAAGTATCTTGCACTGAACTATCGTGTAGTCATCAGTAATGTGTATGTCGGATGTTCATAGCATCCACAGACGACGCTCGAGGTGCAGCACACCGAGTGGTGCATTAAGGACATAAGCCTTCTGCGTAGCAACGAGGACAATCCTCGGTTTTACAGACTCAGTCTGCAAAGGTTGCTACTATCAATTTTCAACTAAATTTTCTCTAGGAACATATAATAACAGTAGAGCTATAGCGCAAGTTACATCGTAATTCGCAAAGACCATTAGACTATGTTCATGACAATTAGTTCAATTAATCATATTACTTAAGAACTCCCACTCAAAAAGTACATCTCTCTAGTCATTTGAGTGGTACATGATCCAAATCCGCTATCTCAAGTCCGATCATCACGTGAGTCGAGAATAGTTTCAGTGGTAAGCATCCCTATGCTAATCATATCAACTATACGATTCATGCTCGACCTTTCGGTCTCATGTGTTCCGAGGCCATGTCTGCACATGCTAGGCTCGTCAAGCTTAACCCGAGTGTTCCGCGTGTGCAACTGTTTTGCACCCGTTGTATATGAACGTTGAGTCTATCACACCCGATCATCACGTGGTGTCTCGAAACGAAGAACTGTCGCAACGGTGCACAGTCGGGGAGAACACAATTTCGTCTTGAAATTTTAGTGAGAGATCACCTCATAATGCTACCGTCGTTCTAAGCAAAATAAGGTGCATAAAAGGATTAACATCACATGCAATTCATAAGTGACATGATATGGCCATCATCACGTGCTTCTTGATCTCCATCACCAAAGCACCGGCACGATCTTCTTGTCACCGGCGCCACACCATGATCATCCATCAACGTGTTGCCATCGTGGTTGTCGTGCTACTTATGCTATCACTACTAAAGCTACAGCCTAGCAAAATAGTAAACGCATCTGCAAGCACATATGTTAGTATAAAGACAACCCTATGGCTCCTGCCGGTTGCCGTACCATCGACGTGCAAGTCGATATTTCTATTACAACATGATCATCTCATACATCCAATATATCACATCACATCGTTGGCCACATCATATCACAATCATACCCTGCAAAAACAAGTTAGACGTCCTCTAATTTTGTTGTTGCATGTTTTACGTGGTGACCAAGGGTATCTAGTAGGATCGCATCTTACTTACGCAAACACCACAACGGAGATATATGAGTTGCTATTTAACCTCATCCAAGGACCTCCTCGGTCAAATCCGATTCAACTAAAGTTGGAGAAACCGACACTTGCCAGTCATCTTTGAGCAAAGGGGGTTACTCGTAACGATGAAACCAGTCTCTCGTAAGCGTACGAGTAATGTCGGTCCAAGCCGCTTCAATCCAACAATACCGCGGAATCAAGAAAAGACTAAGGAGGGCAGCAAAACGCACATCACCGCCCACAAAACCTTTTGTGTTCTACTCGAGAAGACATCTACGCATGAACCTAGCTCATGATGCCACTGTTGGGGATCGTCGCATGGGAAACTAAAATTTTCCTACGCGCACGAAGACCTATCATGGTGATGTCCATCTACGAGAGGGGATGAGTGATCTACGTACCCTTGTAGATCGTACAGCAGAAGCGTTAGAGAACGCGGTTGATGTAGTGGAACGTCCTCACGTCCCTCGATCCGCCCCGCGAACAATCCCGCGATCAGTCCCACGATCTAGTACCGAACGGACGACACCTCCGCGTTCAGCACACGTACAGCTCGACGATGATCTCAGCCTTCTTGATCCAGCAAGAGAGACGGAGAGGTAGAAGAGTTCTCCGGCAGCGTGACGGCGCTCCGGAGGTTGGTGATGACCTTGTCTCAGCAGGGCTCCGCCCGAGCTCCGCAGAAACGCGATCTAGAGGAAAAACTATGGAGGTATGTGGTCGGGCAGCCGTGAGAAAGTCGTCTCAAATCAGCCCTAAAACCTCCGTATATATAGGTGGGAGGGAGGGGAGGAGGCAGCCTCAAAACCTAAAGAATTGGCCGAAATTGGAGGTGGAGGAGTCCTACTCCAATCCTACTTGGAGTAGGATTCCACCTTCCCACTTGGAAACTCTTTCCACCTTGTGTTTTTTCCTTCTCAAACCTTATGGGCCTTAGTGGGAACTTATTCCAGCCCACTAGGGGCTGGTTTATCTCTTCCCATAGCCCATGAGACCCCTTGGGGCGTGACACCCCTCCCGATGGTCCCCGGCACCCCTCCCGGCACTCCCGGTACACTACCGATGAGCCCGAAACTTTTCCGGTAATGCACGAAAACCTTCCGGTAACCAAATGAGGTCATCCTATATATCAATCTTCGTTTCCGGACCATTCCGGAAACCCTCGTGACGTCCGTGATCTCATCCGGGACTCCGAACAACATTCGGTAACCAACCATATAACTCAAATACGCATAAAACAACGTCGAACCTTAAGTGTGCAGACCCTGCGGGTTCGAGAACTATGTAGACATGACCCGAGAGACTCCTCGGTCAATATCCAATAGCGGGACCTGGATGCCCATATTGGATCCTACATATTCTACGAAGATCTTATCGTTTGAACCTTAGTGCCAAGGATTCATATAATCCCGTATGTCATTCCCTTTGTCCTTCGGTATGTTACTTGCCCGAGATTCGATCGTCAGTATCCGTATACCTATTTCAATCTCGTTTACTGGCAAGTCTCTTTACTCGTTCCGTAATACAAGATCCCGCAACTTACACTAAGTTACATTGCTTTCAAGGCTTGTGTGTGATGTTGTATTACCGAGTGGGCCCCGAGATACCTCTCCGTTCACACGGAGTGACAAATCCCAGTCTTGATCCATACTAACTCAACTAACACCTTCGGAGATACCTGTAGAGCATCTTTATAGTCACCCAGTTACGTTGCGACGTTTGATACACACAAAGCATTCATCCGGTGTCAGTGAGTTATATGATCTCATGGTCATAGGAATAAATACTTGACACGCAGAAAACAGTAGCAACAAAATGACACGATCAACATGCTATGTCTATTAGTTTGGGTCTAGTCCATCACATGATTCTCCTAATGATGTGATCCCGTTATCAAGTGACAACACTTGCCTATGGCCAGGAAACCTTGACCATCTTTGATTAACGAGCTAGTCAACTAGAGGCTTACTAGGGACAGTGTTTTGTCTATGTATCCACACAAGTATTGTGTTTCCAATCAGTACAATTATAGCATGGATAATAAACGATTATCATGAACTAAGAAATATAATAATAACTAATTTATTATTGCCTCTAGGGCATATTTCCAACAATCTTCACAAGCGTTGCAGAGTTTCTCTTGTCCACGAACGAACTTCGGATAAACCATTGGTTCTGCAAGCTGAACAAAACATCTATCGTTTCTTCACCACTCTCAGGTTGTCGTATGCTCCTAAGAAAACGTTTGCTGATCCATCATAGATTCTTCCATAAATCATATTCATTTCATAATCAATCCTTTATTACATCCTTGCTTCCTTCAAAATTCTAACTCGAAAGTAATTTATTACAAATGCTGCCATCCACATTGTTCGGTATGGTCGAGCATTTTTGTCAACTTTATTCATCTGCCTCTCTTGGAGGTACTTAGTTCCACTCGAACTTTCCGAGGTGCTCCTTGAAATCATCAATCTTTCGCTTCATCATGGTGGTCATGAGCTTCATCTCCATCATCTCCGCATGCACTTCACTCAGGTATTCCTGGGTATGAGGGAGTCTTGCTTCAAGTATCTCTCCAATCTGACGTATGGCTTCCATGGCAGCTTCACGAACAACATCAAAGAAGGTTGCTCGTGGTACACGTGAAATGAAAAAGTATTGGCCCATAGTCTTTGGACAAACTCCTTTCACATCGTGGAGGTGTACTTCCACGTACCAAAGTTCTACTCCACTTTCCATGAATGGGTAGCCTTTGTAGAATGCATCTCCTTCAAAACGAATGTGCTTCATCATGTCCTTCAGGATTTTCGGGTAATCACGCTCACTGGTCAGGGTCATGATCGTTTCTGGGCCCTTGAGGAATGACTCGTAGAGAGTTGCCATCTGTAGGTGTCAGTAAATAGGTACTCAGAGGAATGTATGTGTCTCCTTGGTAATCATGGTACATTCCTACTCAGTGGATCTTGTGGGTTTACCGATTACTACCACACTTAAATGAATTATACTCATGCCTGCATAGACCATATTTTCTCATATCCTCATAATGTTCAGAGATCTTTGCTCGTAGAGAAACAATGCATACATTTTCAACATAGGCAATCATGAGACAATAAATTCCATTTGTTCATGATGTTATTACAATCTCACGGACTTCTGTTACAAAAAAATTTCACTCCATGATCTCAATGAAAAACAAGAGTGCTTCGGATCACACTTATTGCCCTGGTCAAAACTTAACTACTCCATTCTAGCTTTCTTCCTTTGCGGACAATCGCTAGCAAAATGTCCTGCTTCCTTGCAACGAAAGCAAATGAGTTCTGACAAGTCTGGAGGCTTCTTAGCTTTTTCTTTTGCTCCTTAGATTTCCGGATTCCTTCCTGAGCACATGTATTTTTGGTGGCCAAATTCCATACACTTGTAACATCTCACATGACTCAGGTCTATATCTGCACAGATTTGGCTCTTCCAAGGGTACTTTTTTTTTCTTTGTGGACTCCTTTATTTTGGCCAGTTCTTGTATTTCAAGTGGATCAAACTCCACTTCTTCCGTCGGGAAGTTTTCCAGATACTCTTGGCTTCTCTTCGTGCATTCCTATGAATAATGTCCTTCTTCTTCGCATGAGTAGCATGCATTGGAGAAAAATCTGGTCAGACCTTGTCCATCAGGGTCTCCAATATATTTGTTTATCACTGGTTCTTCTAGAATCTTCTTCTTGAGGTTTTCCTTCACTGCATCTTTCTGCTGCTTGACAACTTGTTGCACCTTGGGGTAAATGTGACACTGAGCTGGGTAGTGGGTGGTTTCTTCACACAAGAAACAAGTCACCTGACTACTTGGGCATTCCTCAGCTGGGTGATTTTCGTCACAATGAGTGCATCCATCCTTGTGTTCTTCCTGGGTGTGTCCTATTCCTCCACAGATCTTGCATGCACAAGTCTTCTCCTTGGGATTGTCATAGCACTTCTGAATAAGTCGGGATCTTAACAAAGTCTTCTTGAATTTGTCCCAGGTTTCTGCTCCACTAAATCCTTGTATGGCATGGTGCATTTTCCACCAGATAGCAGCACTTTGGGTAAAGTACTGAAGAGCATGTTCCACTTCGTACTTCCTTGAGATCAAGTTGCTCCCGAAGTGGTTCTCCATGTTCTGAATCCATATTTCAGCTTCCAGTTGGGTCATTGGTCCAGAGACTACAAGTCCAGCTTCATACTCCATCTGGTAGGGTTGAGGTTTTGGGGGATGAGACGGGTAAGAGAGGGAGGGAGATACACACAATACAAACAATATTTTTGAGAATAGGTTTTATTTGTGGCCGTCGGAAAACACACACCAATGACGGCTCACAAATCATCGTAACTATCGTGGGTATATAACAGGGGTTTGGACTTCTAATGGTCATATAATTATTCGAACACTTCAGGGTCTTTGAGCTCTTCGGGTCTTGAGAGTCTTTTGTTGGTGTAGCTTCAGTTCTTCAAACGCGTGGTGAAATCCTCTTTACTTTGAAGTAGAACTCAGTTGATTCTTCATGAGGTCAAAGGGGAAAGGGCATTGTCTAACTATTTGAGGTGAGAGAGAACATTTGATGAAATCAGAAAAGATGAGAAGTGAAAGGTGTTCTCAAAAATAAGATTTTTTTGAGAGATCCTATCCTAAGAAATTCCAGTTTCTAGGGTCACGTCCTACAGTCAACATGTGCTCTGATACCATTTCTGTAGCGACCCGACTCAAGACGAGTAAAGCCTCTGTGTTTCTGTGCCATCCCTGGATCAGTAAGCTGGCACACACAGTACATCAATGTATATATCAAAGTGAAATCACATGTAAATAGCGTAAAACTGATATATACCTTAATTATTTCAGCGGAAGCAGTCAAGGGAGTGAGTCCCAATAAACACCCACGGCAAGTTGAGTGTAGACCGTAACCCTGAATCGTACTCTTACTCGTCGAAGAAAAATATCTGCAACATAAGACGTTGTAGCCGTGTAGGTCAGCATATTGAATATGCCGGCAAGTCACATAAGAGAGGGGTGAAAAGTAATCATCTATACTATATGCATATATGGTAGGTGGGGCTATAAGTTTTTAGCGAGAAGCAAGTTTTCTCCTACATCGAGAGAGGGGCTAAAAGCAAAAATATTACTACGATGTTGGTTGTTAATGAGATGGTTCCGCCAACCAGTTCTCATACCCATGTTATCAATATTACCCTCATGAAGTATTTAATAATGGTGTTGAGAATTTCAGATAACTTCAGTTCCTTTGGCTCAAGTTGTCCATGACCGTGGACACGGCTAATCGATTAGGTTTGAGTACTCTGCACAGTTTTGCACACGTTCCCCTCAAGATTTGATCGCCTCCGTGTATGTCATCGCACTTCAAGGTGTTTGAAGACCAGATGATCAAAACATGGTCTTTCAACGGGTCCCTCTGAATCCCTGTCTGTGCCCATCCATTCCTACCGTTCTTCTACATCTGCTAGCACCGCTTGTCCAGAGTCGCCGGGTTGTCCAACCAAGCCAGATCCCATAATGACTTGTCGCTGTGCAGGTAAGCCTTGGGTCTTGAAAATATCCGTCCGTCTCTTTGAGCCTGGGTGAAGCTTTCCGCAGGATGTCATGGCCGTCCCCAGCATCCCGGGTCATCCACTGGGTTCTCCAGGGAGCCGATCAACCGTCCTTCACCCAGAGTTGCATTGCGTCCGAGGTCTTGAAAATCTTGTCTTAACCGGTCTTGATTATTTAATCAACCTCGCATCACTCGTGTTATGCACTCAACCGAATTCCCGTCTACTCAAGCATAGCAATATGAAATTTGTCGTCCCGGGGCCAAGTATCGGGGTTGTTGTGTGCCTACCACATGATACTACAATCTATACTAAAATTTCCAAGTACCTAAGCAGCATGCAATTGGGCATAGGATGGTAGAACTACGATGCATAAAACATAGGTGATAGTATGATCAAAGTGACTTGCCTGGTGATGTTGACGAAGAAGAATTTCTCGAGAAATAACTTGATAGACTACTCGTTACTCTCCGATGAAATCTATATAACAAACATATCATTCACATAAGCACTCATACTAGCAATCATTCTAGCAATCAAAACGAAAGAGAGAGCGAATAGGAATCCGAAAGAAACGTCAACTAAGACTAGGGAGTCTTCTACTACATCAAACACTAAATGGTTTTTTTGTCCAACAGAAAATAATAACAAGGAACTAAGATATAAGTTTAACTAAGATAGAATCAAATATGTTTCACAAAACTATTTGAAAGTATTTCCAAACGGGATTTGAAACAGTGGAGAAACCAATTGCAAGTTACTAAGGAACTAGAATTGCTTTCATGAAAACAAATAAAAATAAAATCAAAACTTGTTGCAAAACTACTGTTAACTAACATAAACAAAACAATAATCTTTCTGAAATATAAAAGAAAATAATTTAAAAACAACTAAAGAAAGGAATTTATTCACAAACCTAAAAGAGGTGAAATAGAAATTGTTTCACAAGAAACCATAACCTAAAATACTCAAATATATCTGAAATTTTTACCCCTGGTAAATTAGATCACTAGTGATCAGTAGCAAAAGGAATCAAATTAAAAGTTATTTTTAAACTCCCGGAATAAGCAAAACAAGGTTTACACTAAATCTGATCTAATTCAAATTTGAAAATTTCAAACATAGACAAATTATATGTTTTTAAAAACTACAGAAAATTTGTGATCTACTGGAAAAAGAATCAACTCCATTGGAGTTGTGGATCAAAAGTTATGAGCTCAACAAGATTGGAACTTTTTTGTTTTTGGAACTAAACGGAAAAAAAAGAATAAAATCTAACTAATGAATGGGCCACGTGGCGATCTCTGGTTGGCTTAGACCTGTGCGCTGCGGTGCTAAAGTAACAAACGTCCGCACAATAGAAGAAAGCTGTTTGGCTAACTAATTCAATAAAAAACAACCGCCGGTTCTTTTTAGAAAACCGAAGGGGTAAGTACCTTCTAATCTAATCCGTGGGATCTAGATCTAACGGTAAAACTACACAATACAAAAAAAACAAAACAAGTAAAAGAAAAAAAAAGAAAGGAAGGAGGAGAGGGAGCCTTACCGTGACTGGCAGGGCTGGAGGCCTTCTCCGGCGAGGTGGGCAACTCTGGCGGGGTGGGGTGGCGAAGGAGGGGGGGCCGGTGGAGGAGGGGTGGGGTGGGGGCTCCTAGGGGGAGGCGAGGGGGAGATGGAGAGGGGTGCAGGGGGGGCCCGACGGGAGGAGCTCCTGGCAAGAGTTTTCGTGGGGATGGGGAGGGGGTGCAGGGGGGCGATGGGGTGGGGTGGTGGAGGAGGGGTGGGGTGGGGAAAGTCGACGGGGTGGGGAGGGGGTGCAGGGGCGATGGGGTAGGTTGCCGGCGAGTTCTCTGGTGGCCGACTCCGGCGAGGTCCACAGGGGGAGGAGGAGGTGGGGAGAGGCAGCGATTCCAGCGGGAATGGAACGAGGAGAACGTGGGGCTTCTTA
>NC_058523.1:253215300-253227800 GCF_904849725.1 Hordeum vulgare subsp. vulgare | reverse complement strand
ACCATTGTTGTCGTTGTAGTTGTTGTTGTCGTTGTTGTCATCGTTACCATTGTTGTCGTTGTAGTTGTTGCTGTCGTTGTTGTCATTGTTCTCGTCATTATCGTTGTTGTCGTCGTTCTTGTCGGCGTCCTTGTTGTTGTTGTTGTTGTTGTTGTTGTTGTTGTTGTTGTTGTTGTTGTTGTTGTTGTTGTTGTTGTTGTTGTTGTTATTGTTGTTTTGTTGTGGCTGGCATCATCGTCTTCGTGGTTGTCGTCGTCGTCGTCGTCGTTGTTGTTGTTGTTGTTGTTGTTGTTGTTGTTGTTGTTGTTGTTGTTGTTGTTGTTGTCGTCATCGTCGCCGTCATCTTCGTCGTCGTTGTTGTCGTCGTCGTCATTGTCGTGTTCGTTGTTGTTGTTGTTATTGTTGTTGTTGTTGTCTTCGTCGTTGCTGTCATTGTTGTTGTTGTTGTCGTTGTTGTTGTTGTCGTTGTTGTTGTTGTCGTCGTTGTTCTCGTTATTGTCGTTTTTATCATTGTTGTCGTCGTCGTCATCGTAGTCATCATCGTTGCTGTCGCCGTCATTGTTGTTCTTTTGGTTGTTATTTTTGTTATTATCGTTGTTGTCGTCGTCGTCATCGTCATCATCGTAGTCATCATCTTCATTGTCGTCGTTATTGTCGTCTTCGTCGTGGTTGTCGTCGTTGTTGTTGTTGTTGATGATGATGTTGTTGTCGTCGTCGTTGTTGTTGTTGTTTCTATTGTCGTTGCTGTTGTTGTTCTTGTTATTGTCATTCTCGTCGCCGTCGTCTTCGTTATGTTGTTCTTGTTGTTGTTCTTGTTGTTGTTTTTGTTGTTGTTGTTATTGTCGTTGATATCGTTGTTGTCGTTTGTTGGTGAAGGATCGACACATATGGGGGCGTCAACGGTCCCCTTTTTGCTGGTTTGGCGGGGAGAGGGGTCGCGGGAAGAGCAGAACCAACAGTCAGGGCCCGGCAAGATCTTTTTACCTTGGTTCGGGCCACGTGATTCGTAAAACACTACTCCTGCATGCGTTTAGTTATTCGTTTTTGTATACTGTAGCTCTGTACATTTTTACAGCCTTTCGGTGTACCAAAATCCAAAAGCCTCTACTACTTAGCCTCGAGCCTCCTTTTATAGGCGAAGGGGTCACCACAGTGGCTTAGTGGGTGAACGGTGGGTTCACGGGTGAAACAACGCCGACCAAGAGTTACAGTGTTACTACCTTGTGAGAAGTGCAATAAATGCTTCGACAGACTTCCCTCACCTTGTCATGGGGGGTTGGACACGTACGCACAAGTGGCAATCCGGGGAGTTGCGCTGGCGTGCGGGCGGACCCGTGGCACATGCATCGTCGGCGGTGTGCTCGTCGGTGGAGGAGTTCGCACGTCGCGAGGGCGCCCTAGGCCCGCGCCTCTCCTTGGGCTCCTCTCTTCCTTCCCGGCAGGGTTACCTTGCTGGGGCTCTTCCTGTTCTTCTCGGCAGGGAGGTGATGGCCTGCCGATGCCTTGTTTGTCTTCCTGGCAAGGGTGGCTTGCCGGGGCTCAGTCCTTCTTCCTCGGCGGGAAGGTCTCGCCGTGGCATTGTTTATCTCCCCGGCAGGGTACTCCTGCCGGGGTCTCTTCTTCCTTCCCAACAAGCGAGTGCTTGTCGGGGCTTGCAATCTGCACTTGGTGGTTTCTAAGTCTTGCTTTCGCCCTAAGACACAGGGACGTGCCTTGCTGCCGCGGAGGGGCTGCCGGTGTCCGGGCACAAGTCTGGGGCACTGGAGATCCGAGTCTTTAGTGCACCGACAGGAGCCCCTCGGCCTGGGCCACACACGCATACGAGGCGTTGTTGGGCCAGGCCCAAAGCAGTGCGGAGACTCATGGGCGTCGGGCTTATCGGAATCGAGCCGTTACAGGCTTTCTTTCCCCACGTCGTGCATTGAACGCGTGAAGTGGGAGGGCGCGCGGCGTGCGCGTGATGGCCTCTTTATTCCCTAAAAACGCCTCTGCCACATGTAGGATATGCGCAGCGGCGGTCGGGCAAGTGCTGATCGTGCACTCAAAAGCCGCGGGCGTGAATGGGCCCTCCCCTGCATGCATTGGTGCAGCAAGGCGGTTCCATGTTCTGCTCGTGACTTGTGGGCAATTGGGCGAGAGGGGCGGCGGCTTCTGGAGCGAGGAGGGCGGGCCTCCGAGCTTTACCCTATAAATTAGGGTGTTTGCGTGGAGGTTTTACCCACCCAGCTTCAGGGGCCGCAGCTAGCGGTAGCCCCGTCGACCGTGGTGGGAGAGGCTCAAGGGGCCGAGGACGCCGGGCTAGTGGCCGAGGGAGGCGGAGTGCTGCTCCAGCATCTCCGCGTTCCCCGAGGCTCGTTTCGGTGGGAAATCACCTCGAAATGACCCCGTTGGAGTTCCTTTTCCAATTGTGAGGACGCATCAGGACCCGGCTACAGCTCCCCGGCGCCTTTGCCAAGGCGATGGAGGAAGAGAAGCCCCGGCTACGGGTACACTGCTGTGGCAATGGTGTTGTACCGGTGGCCGTAGAGCATCCGGGGCCTCTCCTCTTGTTCCTTGGCCGTGTGTGGAAGAGCTTCGCTCGTGCTCACAATCTCTGGGATGGGCACGTTCTCCGCTTCAAGATGACGGCGGACAACCTGCCCTCCGTCAAGCTATATGGGAGCTCAGGTACGCGTGTCGGCTGCTGCGAAGAGAGCTCAAGTAGGACTAACAACCTCTCCTCGTTTGGGGGCGACGAAGAAAGGTCGGACGGCAACGACAAAGTGAGCGGGTTAGATCCTTGGCAGGTTAAGCCTCGGTATGAGGCTCTGACCTTGGACTAACTGCCGGCCGCACCATCACGGTCAGCTCACGGCCCACCTCGTCCTGAGCCGAGTCCTGCGCGTTGGAAGAACCCACGTTGCCTCGTCTTCTCGGCAGCTTGAGGAGCTCGGCTCCGCCTTCCCTCCTGGCCCCGTTCTCCTCTGCACAATGCTGGTCCAGGAGGAACCAGCGTGGGTTGCGCAGCGGAGCTCTCGCCGTTTTTGTCTTCTTAAACTTCACTCCCTCCGCATAGGTCGCTCCTCATTAAAAGACAGAGTCTTTAGGTTAGGACAACAATGCTTTGTAAGCGATATCAAATGTATCCACACAAATGAATGAATAGTTGCTTCCTTTATTCGACTCTCATTTTATATGATTATTTCTTTGCACTTTCTGGATGCTTGTCGGCTTGACTTATCCTGCCGCGAGCCCTTAGAGGAGCGGATCCTCAGAAGACTCAACAGAGGAGGTTGTCACTAGCAAGGCTCCTTGCCGCACTTAGTGCAACCATGTAAATCGTCGAGCGCGGCTCGAGGCGAAATAAGGTGCTATGTAGCCGTCCGAAACGTTGAGCGAGTTCGAAATGAGATAAGGGCGCTCTGTGGCCGCTCAAGTCGTTGAACAGGCTCGAAACGGAGTCGGAGTGCACTGATCCTAGCAAGGTCCATCTGCGCGCGTGGTTCTCATACAAAAGTTGATGCTTCAAAAGGATACAACTAATCTACCTAGAGTATGGCAAGAAGTTAGCCTTTGTACTTATCTCGCTCGTCGCGGCATTCCTAGCCGTAGAGTGTGAAGGTGCTGCCGGGAAGGAATATCCTTACCCCGGCAAGCTGATGTCGTCTCCAATGGCCTCCTTTTCGACAAGGTTTTTTCTGGTGGCCTTTGGCCACTCTGAAGGAAATAGGCACGCTGGGGCGTAACGTTTTCTCATCTCTTTCGCAAGAGTTTTCCCGGCGGAGCCCCCGAGCGCATCTTTCTGGCGTCATAGCGCTGCAAGGAGAAATGCGAGCCGAAGGGCGCGCGAAGGGGCAGTTCGGGGCCTCGGGCATGTCCTCGATGACCATGTAGCACTCTGGAGAGGTGCGTCTGTCGGAGTAAGCGTCGGAGGCCTGGCCGAAGCACCCTGTCATGCCCTCAACAGCAGCGCGACGTTCGAAGGAGGTGTGTCGGTCGGGCGATGCGGAGCTCGGGGCTTCCGCTCCTTCCACCCACACTCGCATAGCACCTATGGAGGCGCTCTGAGCTCTTGAGCGGACAGAGCAGCCACTGCTTCCTCCCACTCAGGGAGGATGCAGCGGCGAACTGGGATCCGTGGAGCCGACGAGCAGCTCGTCCGATCGGGGTGGCGCTGACGCCGACCTGCTTCCGTCGATCACCCTACTTGGCGCGCCAAAGATGTCGGTGAAGGATCGACACCTCTGGGGGCCTCAACGGTCCGCTTTTTGCTGGTTTGACGGGAGTGGGGTCGCGACAAGATCAGAACCAACAGTCATGGCTCGGCCAGATCTTTTTACCCATGTTCGGGCCGCATGATGCGTAAAACCCTACTCCGGCATGCGTTTAGTTTCATGTATTTAAGATGCCCTATGAGAAGATAGATGCATGTGAGAAAGGATGTGTCTTATTTAGGAAGGAGTATGCACCCTTGGACTATTGTCCAAATTGCGAGTCTTGCACGTATCTTATGGTAGACAACGGTATGGGTGAGAAGAGGCAGACCAAAACCGCAGTTAGTGTTCTTCGGTATATGCCAATCGTACCAAGACTTCAACGTCTTTTCATGGTCGAAGAGACAGCCAGACAGATGACATGGCACAAATTGGGCAAAAGAACCGAACTAGATGCAGATGGGAATAAGATGATGGTACACACAGCGGATGGGGAAGCGTGGAAACATTTTGATGGATTGCATCAGGATAAAGCGGCACATCCTAGGTATCCTCGAGTCTGCGGCGCCACGGATGGTTTTAATTCCTTCGGCATGACGGCAACCCAATACAGTTGTTGGCCTGTATTTGTCATTCCACTCGATCCCCCCCCGGGCAGATTATGCAAAGAAAGAACATATTTCTGACGTTGATAATCCCAAGGCCCAATTATCTGGGGAAGAATATGAATGTGTACCCGCAACCGCTTGAGGATGAATTGGAAGTAGCTTGGGATAATGGGGTCAAGACATACGATGCCGCTAAAAAAGAAAACTTCAAAATGCATGTGTGGTACATGTACTCTATGCATGACTTGCCAGCGTATGCGCTATTCTCTGGATGGTGTGTGCATGGAAGGTTCCCGTGCCCCCAATGCAAGGCAGCTCTTCAGTTTCATTGGTTGCAGGAGGGTTGGAAGTATTATTGCTTTGACTTGCATAGACAGTTCCTGCATCCTGACCATTAGTTCAGAAAAGACAAGAAGAACTTTACCAAAGGTAAAGTTGTAAAAAACTTGGCACCACCTGCGTTCACAGGCCAACAAATCCTGGATCAGTTAAACGCCCTCGAGCCTGATCCAGAGCGTCCACGGTATTTCAAGGGGTATAATTCAAAACACGCCTGGACTCACAAGCCATGCTTCTGGGATCTGCCTTACTTCAAAGACCTCCTTCTTCCACACAATATCGACATGATGCACACTGAGAAGAATATCCAAGAGGCTATTATTGGTACATTGTTCGACATAGATGGGAAGGCAAAGGATAATATTAAGGCTAGAGTCGATCAAGAGACACTATGTCATAGACCGTTACAAAACAAGCGAGAAGGCAAAGGAAAGCAGAAGTGGTCGAAGCCAAAGGCCTGGTTCAATCTTGGAAGGCCAGCTATGAGGGAAATTATCTTGTGGGTCAAAATTCACTTGATGTTCCTCGATGGATATGCAGCAAATCTAAAGAGGGGAGCGAGTCTTGAAAAATTAACATCTTTGGTCTCAAGAGTCATGATTGGCACATATGGCTAGAGCGGGTAATGCCGGTGATGTTACGTGGCTTTATTCCTGAGGCTGAATGGCTAGTACTGGCGGAATTGAGCTATTTCTTCCGTGTTCTTTGTGCGAAAGAATTGTCGCTTGGCGTGGTAGAAGACATGGAGGAGTTTGCACCGGAGTTGTTGTGCAAGTTAGAGAAGATCTTTCCACCCGGCTTCTTTAATCCAATGCAACATTTGATTTTACATCTACCGACAGAGGCAAGATTGGGTGGGCCCATGCAAGATCGTTGGTGCTATGCAACTGAGAGGATGTAGAAGACCCTTCGAGCTAAATGTAAAAATAAGCGTAGAATTAAAGCACCGATCGTGAGGCATTCATTACTGAGGAGGTGGCAAACTTTGTGACAGCACACTACGAAGCCAAAAATCATCATTTGCATAATCCGAAGCCTCGGCACAATGATGCAGACCCTAAAAAAGGTGGGTCCAACCTCAGCCTATTCAAAGGGAAGCTCGCACCAGCCGGTGCTTCGAAAGCAACAACGTTGGATGTCGAAGAACGGCGGAACATTACGTTGTATATCTTCAACAACCTAACAGAAGTGCGGCCGTACATCGAGTGAGTTCTCGACACATTTTCCTGTAACTTCTAATCCATTTGAACTGCTCTTATTCCCGGATATTTCAAACAGGCGTTACGTCACTAAATTCTCACATGGAGCGGTGATCGAGAATGATTCCGTCGAAGAGTATGAGCTTCTGTCAAAGACAGGAGGCACCTATCCCGGTTTTATCTCTTGGTTCAAACAAATGGCAATTTTCAATAATGTACCATTTCATTTCTTGGTCTAACTTGCGGCTAATGCAACAATCGTTTCGTATTAAACTTGTAGGCTAATTCAGAGTCTATGGACGCCGAATTGAGACAAGTCGCTAATGGTTTTGACTATAAGGTCCGTTCGTTTGAGAAATACGACATCAACGGGTATCTCTTTCTTACCTTTGGCAAAGAGCTATCTATGCCCGACCGGAAATCTACAAATTGTGGTGTCTCTGTTATCGGCAAAGGTGTTATCGAGTATTATGGAAGAGTTGAAGCAATTTATGAACTTCAATTCTATGGTGAAAACCCACGAACGTCGTAGTCTTCAAATGTTATTGGTTCCAGCCAAAGAAGAGCAGAAGGACTCATGAACATATAGGAATAGTCGAAATCAATCCAAACACCCATTTAGATGTTCCGATGTCTATATTATGGCTCAACATGCGACCCAAGTTTTCTATCTACCGTGGGCATGCCAAACGGATAAGAATCTGGAAGGTTGGTATGTTTTTTATGAAGTGCCGCCACATGTCAGACCACCTATCCCAAATGAACACGATTATGAACCTCACATTAACCTAGACACATATGATGGAGAATTCTTCCAAGAAACACGTCTTTCCAAGAAACGTTTCGAGAACCGTCGTGCTTCACCCAAGAACATGGAAGTAGACAGCGACAATGAATCCGACTCCAGCCCTGAGCCGGAACCAGAACACTTGGAACTCGTAGAGGTTACTGATGCGGATGACCTGTCAATGCTTCAACGATTAAAGGAAGGCCTTACACAACTTCACGCCGTTGAACCCGACGAGCACGTCATTCATGAAGACATGCGTGATAGTGATGATGATGATGCATTTATTGATGATGATTATTAGTTTGTAAGATTCACAACTTAAATTATATATATTTTAATCTTTATTATCCATGTATATATTATTATTCATGTCAGTTATTCAATTTTTTTATGTTGTACTAATTTCTTTTAATCTTTATCCTGGCAGGTCACCAGATGTGCAAAGATGGTGGGCGCTGGTCCAGATCGCTCGACGGGTTCTTCCGAGGCGCCCCGCACGAGGGGTGGTACTTCCCTTCCACCCCTATCTCTCCGTATAGCCTTGGCAGACAGTCTGTCGAGACCACCGTGGGTTCTTCTTCGTCGGCGGCATTGCCAACTAGGAGAGGTGATGGTCGGGTAGGGAAGAAGGGGAAGGGTACAGGGAGAGGTGGTTGCCGCGGAAGATCCAGGAGGACTGTTGAGCCGCCCTCGCCACCACCACCAGCTTATTCACCCGAGCATAGGACTACTATGGTCGACCCATTTGCGGAGGAGGCTGCGAGGACTCCGTTCCACGAGCCTGGTGTTGACGAGCATTCGTTCCATGAGTCTCCGGTCGAGGAGTAGCCTCGGGTCGAGGTGCATTCGGCCCAGGAGACTACGGTTCCGGAGGCTTCACCCAACGTGGAGAGGCCCGGATGGGAGACCTGGCCGGATCGTACCGAGTTGCCGAATTGGACCGAGGGTCCGGGTGGCTCAGGGGGCGGGGATGATAGTGAGGGCGATATGCAGGTGGACGGGGCCACAGTTTACAAGCGTGGTAGTACACGTCTCCAGGTCGCGCCGGCTACCCGTGAGCAGACGCCGGTGATTAAACCTGAAGGAGATAGGTAAGTACATTTACTCTTTTTTTAGCTTTTGCCTTCAAGTTTGTTCAAATATCTAATGTGTTGACCTTATCATACTGTAGGGGATGGGTACACCCTCTTGGAGTCCGCAGGCCGAACTCCGTCCTTGGTGTGCTTTGCCGGACAAATTTCCCCGGGTTTGTCACGTTGCCTGGTGAGGGTCAGGTTCCTACACTAGGATTTTTCTGGGAGCACTACCAGGCTGCGCAGGCCCCGCCGGAGGAGATTATAAATGGTGTCTTGTGCCACACGAGGGCCGAGATGGTGATCAAGAGCTTTTGGGTAAATTATCCTTTTACAGAATCTAAAATTAACAATATAGCTAATTATTGTACTAATCGGTGTTTTCACGTTTGATTAAAGACCTTCTATAGGTGTGAGGATGGATATGAGGAGGAGGCGGCCAGGGTTCTCGAGGCCGAGTGTAGGCGGTTACTACAGAACTTGCGCCACGAGGCTCGGCCGCAGGCTATTAGAGATTACTACGCCACACGTGGTATTAAGAAGCAGAAGAAGGATTGTCGCGGAAAGTTTCTGAAGAAGGAGAAATACATGAAGGTAATTACCTATTCTTAAGTCCTTCTACGTAGTTTTCTTGATTTCATTCATAGGCGTAGAGCTGAAAATTCTTTCTAATAACTTACAGGTGCCCCCGAGATGGTGTGCGGATAAGATGGATTGTTGGGAGGCGTTGGTTGATGAGTGGTGCACAGGCAGTTGGCGAGCCGTCCACGAGAATGCGAAGGATCGCCGTAGCCAAATGGTTGGTGTGCCACACCATCAAGGTAGCGCCAACTTACTTCAGTTCGGACGAAACTGGGTATGTGATTTGCTTCATGATTCATGCAATTCATTCTTGATGCTAATATTTTGTTCCTCTCTTTTAGGCACATCACAATAAGACTGAGATGCCACACTTGTACGACCTTTATGGCATGGCCCATACTGCCTCGTACAAGAAGCCGAAGGCATTCTCTGAGTCTGACCTGGATGATCCCAATAACTTCACCAACATATCATCCCACCAGAAGCTCGTGGCATACAGGGACGCGGGGAAGGCTACGAAAGGGGATGACTTTAACCCTAGCCAGGAACCTTTGGATCCATAGCTGGTGATGATATCTGGTGGCGGGAGGCCCCATGGCTCGATAGCCATTGGAGATGGGATAATACCTTGTCCACTCACTCTCCCGGAGATCAAGGCGGGCCAGTCGAGCAGCTGTCCTGAGAGAATGCGTCGTCCACGGCCAGTCGACTTGCCATCGAGGTTAGTTGTATGGACTAAGAACACTTTCATCCATTTCATTATGTGTGTCACCATAGATCATTACTGTGGTAACGAGGAATGGTGTTTCAGGCTGCTCTTCAGAAAGAGAGATTGGCAAACCAGGCTGCTCTTGAGAAAGAGAGATTGGCAAGCCAGACTACTCTTGAGGCTGCTCTTGAGAAAGAGAGATTGGCAAGTGAGGCTGCTCTTGATGAGAGGGACCAGACCACGACACGATTGATTGAGGAGGAGAGGTCCCAGAATGAGGCGGGTCAACGGGCCCTGTACGAGCTTTTTGTGGTATGTTTTTTTTCACATTAGCCAAATCATGTGTGTAATGTTTGTTTCATTACTAACTAATAGGACCACTCTTCAGGGTCTATGCGAGAAGAGCGGTCAAGTCCCTCCGCCGATGCCCGTCTTCTCTTCGATTGGCACGGTGAGTTTCATTATAAACTAGTATTAATAATTGAGTGTCATCATGCTAATTGAGACATTGCAAAATATATATTCTGCAGAATAACTCCCGAGCAGCATCGCACGACCCTTCTCCAGGTGTTTCTCCTCCTTGATGACCACTACGGTAAGTTTAGCTCTAAAATGGTATAATTAGCCCATATAGCTCCAAAACAACATAATTAGGTAATTTAGCTCCAACAAGAGGAGAAGAGGAGAAGAAATAGGAAAAATGAAAAGAAAGAAGAAGAAGAAGAAGAGAAGAAGGAGAAGCAGGAGGAGGAGGAGAAGCCCAAGGACCTTCTAGTCCTTCTCCTCCTCCTCCTTCTCCTCCTTCTCCTCCTTCTTGATTTGTTCTTCTTCTCCTCCTCCTCCTCTTTCTTATCCTCTTTCATATTATCCTTGCTTTAATTTCCCCAACAATGACATAATTAGCCCATTTAGCTCCAAAATGCCATAATAACCTCAAAATGGCATAAGAACCTTGGTTAGCTCATTAATATTATATACTTAGCTTGTTTTCCTCTAAAATAGGATAATTAGCCCATTTAGCTCCAAAAAGACATAATTAGGTAATTTAGCTCCAACAAGAGGAGAAGATGAGAAGAAATAGGAAAAATGAAAAGAAAGAAGAAGAAGAAGAAGAAGAG
Organism: Hordeum vulgare subsp. vulgare; assembly: GCF_904849725.1. NCBI lineage: Eukaryota > Viridiplantae > Streptophyta > Magnoliopsida > Poales > Poaceae > Hordeum > Hordeum vulgare. The sequence goes on along the minus strand of NC_058523.1, from coordinate 253,217,189 downwards.
AAGAAGGAGAAGGAGGACGAGGAGGAGGAGAAGGAGGAGAAGGCCAAGGACCTTCTAGTCCTTCTCCTCCTCCTCCTTCTCCTCCTTCTTCTTGATTTCTTCTTCTTCTCCTCCTCCTCCTCTTTCTTCTCCTCTTTCATATTATCCTTTCTTTAATTTCCCCAACAATGACATAAGTAGCCCATTTAGCTCCAAAATGCCATAATAAGCTCAAAATGGCATAAGAACCTTGGTTAGCTCATGAATATTATATTCTTAGCTTGTTTTCCTCTAAAATGGTGTAATTAGCCCATATAGCACCAAAAAGACATAATTAGGTAATTTAGCTCCAACAAGAGGAGAAAAGGAGAAGAAATAGGAAAAATGAAAAGAAAGAAGAAGAAAAAGAAGAAGAGAAGAAGGAGAAGGAGGAGGAGGAGGAGGAGAAGGCCAAGGACCTTCTTCTTCTCCTCCTTCTCCTCCTCCTCCTTCTCCTCCTTCTCCTCCTTCTTCTTGATTTCTTCTTCTTCTCCTCCTCCTCCTATTTCTTCTCCTCTTTCATATTATCCTTGCTTTAATTTCCCCAACAATGACATAATTAGCCCATTTAGCTCCAAAATGCCATAATAACCTCAAAATGGCATAAGAACCTCGGTTAGCTCATGAATATTATATACTTAGCTTGTTTTCCTCTAAAATGGGATAATTAGCCCATTTAGCTCCAAAAAGACATAATTAGGTAATTTAGCTCCAACAAGAGTGGAAGAGGAGAAGAAATAGGAAAAATGAAAAGAAAGAAGAAGAAGAAGAAGAAGAAGAGAAGGAGGAGAAGGAGGAGGAGGAGGAGGAGGAGAAGGACTAGAAGGTCCTTTTCTTCTCCTCTTTCATATTATCGTTGCTTCAATTTCCCCAACAATGACATAATTAGCCCATTTAGCTCCAAAATGCCATAATAAGCTCAAAATGGCATAAGAACCTTGGTTAGCTCATGAATATTTTATTCTTAACTTGTTTTCCTCTAAAATGGCAGAATTAGCCCATATAGCTCCAAAAATATATAATTCGGTAATTTAGCTCCAACAAGAAGAGAAGAGGAGAAGAAATAGGAAAAATGAAAAGAATGAAGAAGAAGAAGAAGAAGAAGAGAAGAAGGAGAAGGCCAAGGACCTTCTCCTCCTTCTCCTCCTTCTTCTCCTTCTTGATTTCTTCTTCTTCTCCTCCTCCTCCTCTTTCTTCTCCTCTTTCATATTCTCCTTGCTTTAGTTTCCCCAACAATGACATAATTAACCCATGTAGCTCGAAAATGCCATAATTAGCTAAAAATGGCATAAGAACCTTGGTTAGCTCATGAATATTATATTCTTAGCTTGTTTTCCGCTAAAATGACATAATTAGCTAAAAAACATCATATTTTGTTCTTCTTCTAACTTTCTTATTCACATTTTTGCAGATTGGATATACTACATGCATGAAAGCTGGCATTCATGGAGTTGAACAATGTCGATGGATGAACTTTATATGTATATCATCTAGTTTTCATTTTAGTTGATGAACAATGTCGAACTATATGTATATGTATATATGGATAAACAGTGCAGTATATGTATGTTGGTTCTTTCCATATATGGGGATGTACATTGATTTATATGTATATCATATATGTTTGATGAGTTATATATATGTGTTGGCAAGTATATGTGTGGTGAACTATAAATCATATATGTGTGGTGAATTATATAAATGTGCTGTCAAATATATATATATATATATATATATGTATGTGCTGTGAAATAATATAAAAAACAGGTACTGTATGGGCTCTTTGCCGTCTGCCAGCTGATGGCAAAGACGTGAGCCATCAGCTGCCAGACGGCAAAGGTGCCACATGGCACCCAGCTATGCATCCTGGG
>NC_058523.1:253200300-253207800 GCF_904849725.1 Hordeum vulgare subsp. vulgare | reverse complement strand
TTGCAATCTTAGAAAATTCATATCTATTAGTCTATAACTCCGAATTTGGTGATTATTTTTGCGTTGGATCGAAAAATTTATGTAGTTTCTGTAGATATATAATTTGTCTATGTTTGGATTTATAAAAATTTAGTTAGATTAGATTTAATTAAAGCTTGTTTTGCTTATGCCAGGAGCTTAAGAATAGATTTTAATTTGATTCTTTTTGCTGCTGCTTCCTATTGATCATATCTTTCAGTAGTTTAAGTTTCAATTATTTTAAATATTTTTACTTAGGGTTTTAAGCAAAACAGATTCTGTTTTAGCCTTTTTTGTTTTCTTGCTATTTCTTTTGTATTAATTGTTCTTAATTTGTTTTTTTTTGTAATTGTGACAAGTTATATTTTGTTTTCTGATATTGACCAGTTACTTTTCAACAACAAAAAATTTTTGTTTTGTTTATTCTTATTTGGTTGCATGGAATCAATTCTAGTTCTATACTAACTTGCGAATTGATTGCATTGCTAGTTTGATTTCCTATTTTGAAAATACTTCTAAAATAATATTGTTTTGTAAATTTTACTTCTGTTATCTTAGTTATTTTATATTTTGTTTTCTGTTATTTTTTCTATTTTAGTGTTTTATTTTCAGTTAGAACAAAAACTATATAGTGTTTGATGTAGTAGAAGGCTTCCTAGCTTCTTTGAAGTTTCCTTTGGATTTTTATCCGCTCTCTCTTATTGATTTTTGATTGCATCAACTTTTATTGCTTTTTGTTAACTGATTGCTAGAATGATTGCTAGAATGATTGCTAGTGTGAGTGCTTATGTGAATACTATGTTTGATTATATAGATTTCATCGGAGAGTGACGAGTAATCTATCAAGTTATTTCTCGAGAAATTCTTCTTCGTCAACATCGCCAGGCAAGTCACTTTGATCATACTATCACCTATGTTTTATGCATCGTAGTTCTACCATCCTACGCCCAATTGCATGCTGATTAGGTCCTTGGAAATTTTAGTATAGATTGTAGTATCATGTGGTAGGCACACAACAACCCTGATACTTCGCCCCGGGACGACAAATTTCATATTGCTATGCTTGAGTAGACGGGATTTCGGTTGAGTGCATAACATGAGTGATGCGAGGTTGATTAAATAATCAAGACCGGTTAAGACAAGATTTTCAAGACCTCGGACGCAATGCAACTCTGGGTGAAGGACGGTTGATCGGCTCCCTGGAGAACCCAGTGGATGACCTGGGATGCTGGAGACGGCCATGACATCCTGCGGAAAGCTTCACCCAGGCTCAATGAGACGGATCGATATTTTCAAGACCCAAGGCTTACCTACACAGCCACAAGTCATTATGGGCTCTGGCTTGGTTGGACAACGCGGCGACTCTCGACAAGCGGTGCTAGCAGATGTAGAAGAACGGTAGGAATGGATGGGCACCGACAGGGATTCAGAAGGACCCGTTGAAAGACCATGTTTTGATTATCCGGTCTTCAAACACCATGAAGTGCGAGGACATACACGGAGGCGATCAAATCTTGTAGGGAACGTGTGCAAAACTCTGCAGAGTACTCAAACCTAATCGATTAGCCGTGTCCACGGTCATGGACAACTTGAGCCAAAGGAACTGAAGTTATCTGAAATTCTGAACACAAATAATAATATTGATGTGGGAATTATTAACAACATGGGTACGAGAATTGGTTGGTGGAACCATCTCGTTAACAACCAACAATGTAGTAGCAGTTTGCTTTTAGCCCTCTCTTGATGTAGGAGAAAACTTGCTTTTCGCAAAAAAAACTTATAGCCCCACCTGCCATATATGCATATAGTATAGATGATAACTTTTCCCCCCTCTCTTATGTGACTTGCCGGCATATTCAATATGCTGACCTACACGGCTGCAACATCTTATGTTGCAGATATTTTTTTTCTTCGACGAGTAAGAGTACGATTCGGGGTTACGGTCTACACTCAACTTGCCGTTGATGTTTATTGGGACTCCACTCCCTTGACTGCTTCCGCTGAGATATTTAAGGTATATATCAGTTTTACGCTATTTACATGTGATTGCACTTTGATATATACATTGATGTACTGTGTGTGCCAGCATACTGATCCAGGGATGGCACAGAACACAGAGGCTTGACTCGTTTTGAGTCGGGTCGCTACAGAAATGGTATCAGAGCACATATTGACTGTAGGACGTGACCCTAGAAACTGGAAACTTCTTAGGATAGGATCTCTCAAAAATCTTATTTTCGAGAACAGCTTTCACTCCTCATCTCTTCTGATTTCATCAAATGTTCTCTCTCACCTCAGATAGTTATACAATCCCCTTACCCCTTTGACCTCATGAAGAATCAATGGAGTTCTACTTCAAAGTAAAGAGGATTTCACCACGCGTTTGAAGAATTGAAGCTACACCAATAGAAGACTCTCAAGACCCGAAGAACTCGAAGACCCTGAAGTGTTCGAATAATTATATGACCATTAGAAGTCCAAACCCCTTTTATATACCCACGGTAGATACGATGATTTGTGAGCCGTCATTGGTGTGTGTTTTCCGACGGCCACAAATAAAACCCATTCTCAAAAATATTGTTTGTATTGTGTATATCTCCCTCTCTCTCTTACCCGTCTCATCCCCAAAACCTCAACCCTACCAAATGGAGTATGAAGCTGGACTTGTAGTCTCTGGACCAATGACCCAGCTGGAAACTGAAATATGGATTCAGAACATGGAGAACCACTTCGGGAGCAACTTGGTCTCAAGGAAGCATGAAGTGGAACACGCTCTTCAGTACTTTACACAAGGTGCTGCAATCTGGTGGAAAATGCATCATGCAATACAAGGATTTAGTGGAGCAGAACCTTGGGACGAATTGAAGAACACTCTGTTAAGATCCCGTCTCATTCGGAAGTGCTATGATAATCCGAAGGAGAAGACTTGTGCATGCAAGATCTGTGGAGCAATAGGACACACCCAGGAAGAACACAAGGATGGATGCACTCATTGTGAAGAAAATCACCCAGCTAGGGAGTGCCCAAGTAGTCAGGTGACTTGTTTCTTGTGTGAAAGAACCACCCACTACCCAGCTCAGTGTCACATTTACCCCAAGGTGCAACAAGTTGTCAAGCAGCAGAAAGATGCAGTGAAGGAAACCCTCAAGAAGAAGATTCTAGAAGAACCGGTGATGAACGAATATATTGAAGACCCTAATGGACAAGGTCTGACCAGATTTTTCTCCAATGCATGCTACTCATGCGGAGAAGAAGGACATTATTCACAGGACTGCACGAAGAGAAGCCAAGAGTATCTGGAAAACTTCCCAACGGAAGAAGTGGAGTTTGATCCACTTGAAACAGAAGAACTGGCCAAAATAAAGGAGTCCGGAAAGAAGAAAATGTACACTCGACAGAGCCAAATCTCTACAGACATAGACCTGAGTCATGTCAGATGTTACAAGTGTATGGAATTTGGCCACCACAAATACATGTGCTCAAGAAGGAAGCCGGAAATACCAGGAGCAAAAGCAAAAGTTAAGAAGCCTCGAGACTTGTCAGAACTCATTTGCTTTCGTTGCAAGGAAGCAGGACATTTTGCTAGCGATTGTCCGCAAAGGAAGAAAGCTAGAATGGAGTAGTTAAGTTTTGACCATGGCAGTAAGTGTGATCCGAAGCACTCTTGTTTTTCATGAGATCATGGAGTGAAATTTTTGTAACAGAAGTCCCTGAGATTGTAATAACATCATGAATAAATGGAATTTATTGTCTCATGAGTGCCTATGTTGAAAATGTATGCGTTGTTTCTCTACGAGCAAAGATCTCTGAACATTATGAGGATATGACAAAATATGGTCTATGCAGGCATGAGTATAATTCATTTAAGTGTGGTAGTAATCGGTAAACCCACAGGATCCACTAAGTAGGAATGTACCATGATTACCAAGGAGACACATACATTCCTTTGAGTACCTATTTACTGACACCTGCAGATGGCAACTCTCTACGAGTCATTCCTGAAGGGCCCAGAAACGATCATGACCCTGACCAGTGATCATGATTACCCGAAAATCCTGAAGGACATGATGAAGCACATTCACGTTGAAGGAGATGCAGTCTACCAAGGCTACCCATTCATGGAAAATGGAGTGGAACTTTGGTATGTGGAAGTACATCTCCACCGTGTGAAAGGAGTTTGTCCAAAGACTATGGGGCAATACTTTTTCATTTCACGTGTACCACGAGAAACCTTCTTTGATGCTGTTCGTGAAGCTGCCATGGAAGCCATACGTCAGATTGGAGAGATACTTGAAGCAAGACTCCGTCATACCCAGGAATACCTGAGTGAAGTGCATGCGGGGATGATGGAGATGAAACTCATGACCACCATGATGAAGCAAAAGATGGATGATTTCAAGGAGCACATTGGAAAGTTCCAGTGGAACTAAAGTATCCCCAAGGGAGACGAATGAATAATGTTGGCAGAAATGCTCGACCATACCGAACAATGTGGATGGCAACATTTGTAATAGAGTACTTTTGAATTGGAGTTTTTGAGGAGAAATTAAGGATGTAATAAAGGATTGATTATGAAATGAGTATGATTTATGGATGAACCAATACATTTTCATGGTAAACACACCAATGGAAAGTATCTCACAGAGTGGCGTGTGTACCAAAAATAAGACTGAGGATTATTATTATATGATGGAGGAAACACTACAGGATTTAAGGCATAGTGATTCCAAGTATGCCTACAACCCCCAGACCCCGGGACTAATAAGTATCGAGTACTATCTTTTTTGGAGAAGGAAACTTGTTTCAGCAAACGTTTTCTTAGGAGCATACGAAAACCTGAGAGTTGTGAAGAAACGATAGATGTTTGTTCAGCTTGCAGAATCATTGGATTTATCCGAACTTCGTTCGTGGACAAGAGAAACTCTGCAACGCTTGTGAGGATGCCCAAGGGTTAGAATACGAGATTTACTAAACCTTATACAAGGTAATGATTTCAGTGCGACATGGTTTGGCCACCATGACGACTTACTATTATCATTCCCTTGCTATTCGGAATGGTAAATCTGAGAGACTTACCCATAGTGAGAGATGACGTTCTTTGAAGCTTTTGTTTAAGCCTTAGAATGGTATAAGAAAAGCCCTTGTACATGGCACTTATGGTCACGCGTAGGAAATTTTATGGTGAGGATGAAGACAAGACCCCTCTCTCTACAGGATAACCACAAATGGTAGACCACCATGAGAATCATCGATAGGTTATTTAGAATGGTCACGAGACTTGTCAGTTAAGAAGACCCAGTAACGGAAGAAGCTTATATCAACGGAAGAGCACTCGATTTTGATGGAAATGTTATGAATATAACGGGAGAGCATCACCAAAGGATTTAGTATGAAGACTGTGGAAAGTCAGTTGCCAAAACCCCAGAGGATCGTTAAAACATTTTGAGGGACCAGTAATCTTCATTTTAAGTGTGGTAACATCCCACTTTGCCGGAAGTTGGATTTGTTAGAAGACCCCCAAATCCTAACCTTTCTTTCTAGCCTCTTCGAATCGCGAGGACGAGATTCATTTTAAGTGTGGTAGGTTTGTAACATCCCAAATTTCGGAATGTTAATATAATTAGTAGAATGATCGTTTGTTTGTTTGAGTGATTGAAACTTGAGTGAAATTTGAAACTTTTCAAAACTTTTGAATGAGAGGGAATAAAATGACTTTCCCATTTTCTTTTGAATTCCAATTTCATCCGATACAAATCACTAAGGGAAGATAACATGACTTCTTCAAAATAAAGGACATGAAAAAAAGTGGTTTGTGAAAATAATTCCTTTTGCAATCTATTTCTTATTTTGGTCCTATTTTAAAGTTTAAATGAATTCAAATCCCCTTGCCCAAATTCAAATCTTGAGAGGAGCAATATGACAGTCCAAAGCAGGGGCCATTTGAAATTATATTTGAACTTATGAAACTCACAAGACTATTTTGAAAATGTTTTATATTTTGTTCCATAAACAATTTTTTTAAGTGGTTTTCAAATTTATTTTTCTCCAAAAATAAAATACATGGAAAATAGGGTAAAATGATTCCCTTCAATATAAAAATGGAGAGGAATTAATTTGAATCCATTTTTGTATTTTCAAAATGTTTTGTTTGCATTTTTCTTAAACCGGCAACAATGTTTGAATTTTCTGATTTTGTGAGAATTTTATTTGGTCTCGAAAATATGTTCATCTCGTAGGAAATCTTTTTCTGCAAATTTTGATATATAATATGTCTATATAAAAGTATTACATATTTTCTTTTCCTTAGTTTCCTTTCCGGTTTTTGTATAAAAGGAAACAAATCACTTTATTTGGAAAATTATCTCGGCCCATTAGGAAATCCGAATCTGGCCCATTATTACCTTTCTTCTACCTCGAGCGCTTTCCTTTCCCTGGCCATGGCAGGCACCTCACAGGAAGGTTCCTCCCGGGATTCGCGAGATTCTTTCCCTCCTAGCACCTCCCACCACCCCTATAAGAACCCCCTCGACCTCCTCTTTCCATTCCCCTAAAAAAATCTCCGTTTCCCTGCCCGTAGCCACCGCGCCACCATCTCCATTTTCCCTACCACACCAAGCTCGTCACGAGCTTAACCCCAGCCCCTCCAGGAGCTCCGTGCCTTGCCCCAGTGCCTTCCCCTACCCCCCTGCGCGCCCCACCCCTCCTCCGCCAATTCCTCACACCATTGGCGACCTCCCCACCTCGCCGGAGCAGCTACCTCGCCGGAGTTCTTCCTCTCTGTCACCCATGGTGAGATTCACGAAATCCCGTATTGCAGTTTTTTCTGAAAATTGCAATCTTAGAAAATTCATATCTATTAGTCTATAACTCCGAATTAGGTGATTCGTTTTGCTTGGATCAAAAAATTTATGTAGTTTCTGTAGATATATAATTTGTCTATGTTTGGATTTATAAAAATTGAGTTAGATTAGATTTGAATTAAAGCTTGTTTTGCTTATTCCGGGAGCTTAAAAATAGCTTTTAATTTGATTCTTTTTGCTCCTGCTTCCTATTGATCATATCTTTCAGTAGTTTAAGTTTCAATTTTTATAAGTATTTTTACTTAGGGTTTTAAGCAAAACAGATTCTGTTTTAGCCTTTTTTGTTTTCTTGCTATTTCTTTTGTATTAATTGTTCTTAATTTGTTTTTTTTGTAATTGTGACAAGTTATATTTTGTTTTCTGATATTTACCAGTAACTTTTCAAGAACAACAAAATTTTATTTTATTTATTCTTATTTGGTTTCATGGAATCAATTCTAGTTCTATACTAACTTGCGAATTGATTGCATTGCTAGTTTGATTTCCTATTTTGAAAATTTTACTTATGTTATCTTAGTTATTATATATTTTTTTTTCTGTTATTTTTTCTATTTTAGTGTTCTATTTTTAGTTAGAACAAAAACTATATAGTGTTTGATGTAGTAGAAGGCTTCCAAGCTTC
>NC_058523.1:253177800-253195300 GCF_904849725.1 Hordeum vulgare subsp. vulgare | reverse complement strand
GTTGTTAACGAGATGGTTCCGCCAACCACTTCTCGTACCCGAATAGTTGTTAACACCCACATCATTATTAAGTTGTGTCGAGAGTTCAGGGGAAATTCAATGCCTTCGGCTCAAGTTGTCCATGACCGTGGACACGGCTAATCGATTAGGTTGAGTACTCTACAGAGTTTTGCACACGTTCCCCACAAGATTTGATCGCCTCCGGATTTGTCCTCGCACTTCAGGGTGTTTGAAGACCGGATGATCAAAACATGGTCTTTCAACGGGTCCCTCTGAATCCCCGTCGGTGCCCATCCATTCCTACCGTTCGTCTACATCTGCTAGCACCGCCTGTCCAGAGTCACCGCGTTGTCCAACCAAGCCAGAGCCCATAATGACTTGTGGCTGTGCAGGTAAGCCTTGAGTCTTGAAGTCTCCGTCCGTCCCTTTGAGCCTGGGTGAAGCTTTCCGCAGGATGACATGGCCTCTCCAGCATCCCGGGCATCCACTGGGTTTTCCAGGGAGCCGATCAACCGTCCTTCACCCAGTGTTGCATTGCGTCCGAGGTCTTGAAAATCTTGTCTTAGTCCGGTCTTGATTATTATATCAACCTCGCATCACTCGTGGAATACACTCAACCGATAACCCGTCTACTTAAGCATAGCAAATATAACATTGTCGTCCCGGGGCCAAGTGTCGGGGTTGTTGTGTTCCTACCACATGATACTACAACTAGAATTAAAGTTTCCAGGTACCTAGGCAGCATGCAAATTGGGCAAAGAAGGTGATCTACCATGCATCGAAAACATAGGTAAAAATAACATGATCAATGATGACTTGCCTTGATGATAGTTGTCCTGCTCGAGCGTCTCTAAGTAACACGCTTCGCACTCCGGATGATCTACCGATACAAACACAAAGCACACCATAAGCAATTCAATCATGCCACGAGTAAAATAACATCACATGCAATGATTGGCAAATGACTACGCAAAAGAATTTTATCGCGCGTCGGTAGGACAGAAACTTGTTTCTGTTGAAAACACTAGTAAAAATACTTGGAAAATTGTGAAAATTCTACTACAGTAAGGTTTTATCACTAGCAAACAGAAGCAAAAAGAATCAACTCAATATCATTTTTCAAACTCCTGGAATAGGGAAAACAGTGTTTAAACTAAATCTGGTCTAACTTATATTTAAAAATTTCAAACACAGACAAATTATATGTTTCTAAAAACTACAGGAAATTTGTGAGCTACTGGAAAAATAATCAATGTCATTGGACGTAGGGATAAACAGTTGTGATCAAAACAAGATTGAAAGTTTCTGTTTTCGAAATCTGGACAGAAAATTTACAAAACTGCTAGTGCTAAAGAGAGGCACACGTGGCAAGCTTCTAATGGCTGAGATGGAGTGCATGAAATAGAGAGAGAGAGGTTGCTACCTGCTGCTGGAGGTGTTGCACCGGCAAGAAAGGAGATGGTCGGCGAGGAAGGAGGGAGTAGCTCCGGGCGGTGGGGCGTCGGGCGGCGGCGGTGAGGTTCCTCCTCCGCGGGGAAGAGGCGGCGGTGGAGAGAGAGTTCGGGGAGGGCTCCTCCTCCGCGGCGAGGCCGAGGTACAGCAGCTTTTGGGCTGTTGCCGCTGCTCGCGGCGGCGGCTAAGGCGGCGGTGGGGTGAGGCGCCGGCGGCGGCTTGTGGAGGCGGCGGTGGAGAGACGGCGGCTAGGGTTGGGGAGAGGTGACGGTGGGGGGGGTTTATATAGGCTTAGGGGAGGGGAGTAGAAGGAAGGAGAGGGAGAACTTTGGGAAGGAGATCATGGGAGTGAAAATAGGAAAGAGAGGGAGAGGTGAACGTGGGGAGTAAAAGGAAAAGGAGGGAGAGAAAGAAGGAAGGAGAGAAATAAGGAAAGGGGAGGGAGGACTCACGTGGGGAGGGAGTGCATGCATGGAAATTGCATGCGTGCATGCATGGGGGCTGGGCTGAGCCCTTGTGGCTCAGCCTGGCAGTTCTATATATATATATATATATATTTTTTAAAAAACTAACAGCAGCAAAAAAGAAAAGAAAGAAAACCAAAACAGTAATATATATATATATATATATATATTCCTAGCTAACAAAAAGTAGAAACTAATATACATATATGCACTAGAACTTAGGAGAAAATAAAATAACATATACAACTAATATATATATAATATATATATAGGAATCCTAGTTCCACCTAATGCAACTTAAAAAAAAGGTTTTATGCACTAGGATCACACAACGCGATCGAAAAAAAAACTCGACCAAAATAATTCGGAGTTTGGAAAAATTTGCAAAAACCAAAAATGATGACTTTAACTCACACGGGAGAAGTCATATTATCTCCACTCCGATAAATTGCCCGCAGTCACATGACGATAAAATTTTCACAAGAACACAATGATGCATAAAATGTGGGATGCAAATGAGTGATCTATTAACATCCGAATTTACGAAAATTGGGATGTTACAGAGAACAACGATCAACAACGACAATAACAACAATAACGACAAAAACGACAACAAAAACAACACCAACAGCCACGACAAAATCAACAACAACGATAACATCGACAACAATGAAGACGACGACGACAACGACAACAACAACAACAACAATAACAACAACAACAACAAGAACCACAACAAGAACAATGAAGATGACGACGATGACAACGACGATGACAACAACGACAATGATGAGAATAATAACAACAAAAAACAACAACAACAACAACAACGACGATGACAACAGCGACAACAACCATAACAACAACAACAAAACTACAAGAACAACGACGACAACCACAACAACAACAACAACAACAAGAAGTACAACAAGAAAAACAACAACAACGAAGACGACGAGGACGACAACAAGAACAAGAACAAGAACAACAACAACATCAACAACAACAACACTAACAAGAACAACAACAACATCATCATCAACAACAACAACGACGACGACAACGAAGACGACCTCGACAATGAAGACGAGGACGACGATGATGACGACGATGATGACGATCACGGTGACAACAAAGAAAAAAACAACAACGACAACAACAACAACAACAACAACAACAACAACAACAACAACAACAACAACAACAACAACAACAACAACAATAACAACAACAACAACAACGACAACAACAACAACACCACCACCAACGACAATAACGACAACAACAACAACAACAACGACAACGACAACGACGACGAAGCCGATGACCACGACAACAACAACAACAGAGGCAACTGCAACAGCAGCAACAACAACAACAACAACAACAACTACGACGAAAACAATGATGACTACGATGACAACGATGGCAACGACGATTACAATGACAATGACAAGAACAACGACAACAACGAGAACAACAAAAACAACGACAATAGCGACAACAACGACAGCAACGACAACAACAACAACAACAACTACTACAACAACAACAACTACAACAACTACAACAACGAAAAAGCGAATGATGATGACAAAGATGATGATGACGACGACGACGACGACAAAAACAACAACAACAACAACAACAACAACAACAACAACAGCAACGACGATGAGGACGATGACAACAAGGACAACGACGACAACGATGTCGATGAGGATGACGACGACTACGGAGACGACGATGACAACCACAACAACAACAATAGCCACAACAACAACAACAACAACAACAACAACAACAACAACAACGAAGACGACGACAATGACAAAAATAACGAAAATGACGAGAACAACGACAACAACGACAACAACGATAACAACGACTACAACAACGAAAACGACAGCAACGACAACAACAACATCAGCAACAACAACGATGACGACAACAACGGCGACAACAATGACAACAAGAACATCAAGAACAACAACAAGAACAACAACATGAATAGCGAAGACGACGGCGACAACAACAACAACAACAACAACAACAAGAACAACAACAACAACAACAACAACAACAACGACGACGACGACGACGACAACAACAACAATGACAACCACGACCACGACGACAACATCAAAAAAACAACGACGACGACGACGACGAAAACAACAACAACAACAACAACAACAAAACAATAACAACAACCACAAAAACAACAACAACCACAATAACAAAAATGACAACAACAAATACAACAAAAACAACAAGAACAACAACAATAACAACAACAACAACAACAACAACAACAACAACAACAACAACAACAATGACAACAACGACGACAACGACGATAAAAACAACAACGACGACAATGGCAACAACATTGCCAACAACGACAACAACGACAGCAACGACAACAACGGCAACAACGACAAAAACAACGAAGGCGACGACGGCAACGACAACAACAAGAAAAAGAACAACAACAACGACAACAACAACAACAACAACAACAACAACAACAAAAACAAGGACTATGACGACAAGTACAATGACGACAACGACAACAACAACGACAACAACAACGACAACAACAACAACAACAACAACGAAGACAACAGTGACAACAACGACAATAACGATATCAACGACAACAGCAGCAACAAAAACAAAGAAGACAACAATAACGACTACGACGATGACGACGACGACGTATACAACAACAACACCAACAACCTCCACAAGGACGACGACAACTAAGACAACAAAGACAACGACGACAACAACGACAATGATGAGAAAACGAGAAGAACGATAACAACAACAACAACAACAATGAAAACAACAACATTAACGACAACAGCGACAACAACGACAACAACAACAACAAAACAAGGAAGACGTTGATGACGACGACGACAACAACAACAACAACAACTACTACTACTACTACTACAACGAAGACGACGACGAGGACGACAACAACATCAATAGCCACAACAATAACAACAACAACGACAACAACAACCACAACCACCACCACGAAGACAAAGATGACAAGAACGATAATGATGAGAACAACGATCAACAACGACAATAAGAACAACAACAACGACAAAAACGACAACAAAAACAACACCAACAGCAACGACAAAATCAACAACAACGATAACATCGACAACACTGAAGACGACGACGACAACGACAACAACAACAACAACAACAACAACAACAACAACAACAACAACAACAAGAACCACAACAAGAACAATGAAGATGACGACGATGACGACGACGATGACAACAACGAAAATGATGAGAATAATAACAACAAAAAACAACAACAACAACGACGACGACGATGACAATAGCGACAACAACCACAACAACAACAACAAAACTACAAGAACGACGGCGACAACCACAACAACAACAACAACAACAACAACAAGAAGTACAACAAGAAAAACAACAACAACGAAGAGGACGACGACGACAACAAGAACAAGAAGAACAACAACACTAACAAGAACAACAACAACATCATCATCATCAACAACAACAACGACGACAACGAAGACGACCTCGACAATGAAGACGTGGACGACGATGATGACGATGATGATGACGATCACGATGACAACAAAGACAACAACAATAAGGACAACAACAACAACAACAACAACAACAACAACAACAACAACAACAACAACAACAACAACAACAACAACAACAACAACAACAACAACTACGACGAAAACAATGATGACTACGATGACAACGATGGCAACGACGATTACAATGACAATGACAAGAACAACGACAACAACGAGAACAACAAAAACAACGACAATAGCGACAACAACGACAACAACGACAACAACAACAACAACAACAACTACTACAACAACAACAACTACAACAACTACAACAACGAAAAAGCGAATGATGATGACAAAGATGATGATGACGACGACGACGACGACAAAAACAACAACAACAACAACAACAACAACAACAACAACAGCAACGACGATGAGGATGATGACAACAAGGACAACGACGACAACGATGTCGATGAGGATGACGACGACTACGGAGACGACGATGACAACCACAACAACAACAATAGCCACAACAACAACAACAACAACAACAACAACAACAACAACAACAACAACGAAGACGACGACAATGACAAAAATAACGAAAATGACGAGAACAACGACAACAACGACAACAACGATAACAACGACTACACCAACGAAAACGACAGCAACGACAACAACAACATCAGCAACAACAACGATGACGACAACAACGGCGACAACAATTACAACAAGAACATCAAGAACAACAACAAGAACAACAACATGAATAGCGAAGACGACGGCGACAACAACAACAACAACAACAACAACAAGAACAACAACAACAACAACAACAACAACAACAACGACGACGACGACGACGACAACAACAATGACAACCACGACCACGACGACAACATCAAAAAAACAACGACGACGACGACGACGAAAACAACAACAACAACAACAACAACAACAACAAAAACAATAACAACAACCACAAAAACAACAACAACCACAACAACAAAAATGACAACAACAAATACAACAAAAACAACAAGAACAACAACAATAACAACAACAACAACAACAACAACAACAACAACAACAACAAAAATGACAACAACGACGACAACGACGATAACAACAACAACGACGACAACGGCAACAACATTGCCAACAACGACAACAACGACAGCAACGACAACAACGGCAACAATGACAAAAACAACGAAGGCGACAACGGCAACGACAACAACAAGAAAAAGAACAACAACAACGACAACAACAACAACAACAACAACAACAACAACAAAAACAAGGACTATGACGACAAGTACAATGACGACAACGACAACAACAACGACAACAACAACGACAACAACAACAACAACAACAACGAAGACAACAGTGACAACAACGACAATAACGATATCAACGACAACAGCAGCAACAAAAACAAAGAAGACAACAATAACGACTACGACGATGACGACGACGACGTATACAACAACAACACCAACAACCTCCACAAGGACGACGACAACTAAGACAACAAAGACAACGACGACAACAACGACAATGATGAGAAAACGAGAAGAACGATAACAACAACAACAACAACAATGAAAACAACCACATTAACGACAACAGCGACAACAACGACAACAACAACAACAAAACAAGGAAGACGTTGATGACGACGACGACAACAACAACAACAACAACAACAACTACTACTACTACTACAACGAAGACGACGACGAGGACGACAACAACATCAATAGCCACAACAATAACAACAACAACGACAACAACAACCACAACCACCACCACGAAGACAAAGATGACAAGAACGATAATGATGAGAACAACGATCAACAACGACAATAAGAACAACATCAACGACAAAAACGACAACAAAAACAACACCAACAGCAACGACAAAATCAACAACAACGATAACATCGACAACACTGAAGACGACGACGACAACGACAACAACAACAACAACAACAACAACAACAACAACAAGAACCACAACAAGAACAATGAAGATGACGACGATGACGACGACGATGACAACAACGAAAATGATGAGAATAATAACAACAAAAAACAACAACAACAACGACGACGACGATGACAATAGCGACAACAACCACAACAACAACAACAAAACTACAAGAACGACGGCGACAACCACAACAACAACAACAAGAAGAAGAAGAAGAAGTACAACAAGAAAAACAACAACAACGAAGAGGACGACGACGACAACAAGAACAAGAAGAACAACAACAACACTAACAAGAACAACAACAACATCATCATCAACAACAACAACAACGACGACAACGAAGACGACCTCGACAATGAAGACGTGGACGACGATGATGACGATGATGATGACGATCACGATGACAACAAAGACAACAACAATAAGGACAACAACAACAACAACAACAACAACAACAACAACAACAACAACAACAATAACAACAACAACAACAACAACAACAACGACAACAACAACAACAACAACACCACCACCAACGACAATAACGACAACAACAACTACAACGACAACGACAACGACGACGAAGCCGATGACCACGACAACAACAACAACAGAGGCAACAGCAGCAGCAGCAACAACAACAACAACTACTACTACTACTACGACGAAAACGATGATGACTACGATGACAACGACGGCAACGACGATTACAATGACAATGACAAGAACAACGACAACAACGAGAACAACAAAAACAACGACAATAGCGACAACAACGACAGCAACGACAACAACAACTACAACAACAGCAACAACAACAAAAACAACAACAAAAATAACTACTACAACAACTACAACTACGAAAAAGAGAATGATGATGACAACAATGATAATGATGAGAACAACGATCAACAACGACAATAACAACAATAACGACAAAAACGACAAAAAAAACAACACCAACAGCCACGACAAAATCAACAACAACGATAACATCGACAACAATGAAGACGACGACGACAACGACAACAATAACAACAACAACAACAACAACAACAATAACAACAACAAGAACAACAAGAACCACAACAAGAACAATGAAGATGACGACGATGACAACGACGATGACAACAACGACAATGATGAGAATAATAACAACAAAAAACAACAACAACAACAACAACGACGATGACAACAGCTACAACAACCATAACAACAACAACAAAACTACAAGAACGACGACGACAACCACAACAACAACAACAACAACAAGAATTACAACAAGAAAAACAACAACCACGAAGACGACGAGGACGACAACAAGAACAAGAACAAGAACAACAACAACATCAACAACAACAACACTAACAAGAACAACAACAACATCATCATCAACAACAACAACGACGACGACAACAAAGACGACCTCGACAATGAAGACGAGGACGACGATGATGACGACGATAATGACGATCACGATGACAACAAAGAAAAAAACAACAACGACAACAACAACAACAACAACAACAACAACAACAATAACAACAACAACAACAACAACGACAACAACAACAACACCACCACCAACGACAATAACGACAACAACAACAACAACGACAACGACAACGACGACGAAGCCGATGACCACGACAACAACAACAACAGAGGCAACTGCAACAGCAGCAGCAACAACAACAACAACAACTACGACGAAAACGATGATGACTACGATGACAACGACGGCAACGACGATTACAATGACAATGACAAGAACAACGACAACAACGAGAACAACAAAAACAACGACAATAGCGACAACAACGACAGCAACGACAACAACAACAACAGCAACAACAACAACAACAACAACAACGGCAACTACAACAACTACAACAACGAAAAAGCGAATGATGATGACAAAGATGATGATGACGACGACGACGACAACAACAACAACAGCAACGATGATGAGGACGATGACAACAAGGACAACGACGACAACGATGTCGATGAGGATGACGACGACTACGGAGACGACGATGACAACCACAACAACAACAATAGCCACAACAACAACAACAACAACAACAACAACAACGAAGACGACGACAATGACAAAAATAACGAAAATGACGAGAACAACGACAACAACGACAACAACGATAACAACGACTACAACGATGAAAACGACAGCAACGACAACAACAACATCAGCAACAACAACGATGACGACAACAACGGCGACAACAATGACAACAAGAACATCAAGAACAACAACAAGAACAACAACATGAATAGCGAAGACGACGGCGACAACAACAACAACAACAACAAGAACAAGAACAAGAACAACAACAACAACAACAACAACAACAACGACGACGACGACAACAACAACAATGACAACCATGACCACGACGACAACATCAAAAAAACAACGACGACGACGACGACGAAAACAACAACAACAACAACAACAACAACAACAACAACAACAACAACAACAATAACAACAACAACCACAAAAACAACAACAACCACAACAACAAAAATGACAACAACAAATACAACAAAAACAACAAGAACAACAACAATAACAACAACAACAACAACAACAACAACAACAATGACAACAACAACGACAACGACGATAACAATAACAACGACGACAACGACGAGAACAACGATAACTACGACAACAACAACAACAAGAAGGACGACGACAACATTGACAACAACGAAAACATCGACAACAACGACAACAACAATAAGGATGACGACAACGACGACAACAACGACAGCGACGAGAACAACGACAACAACGACAACAACAACCACAACGAGAACAACATCAATAACAACAACAACAGTAACCACAACGACAACAGAGAGAATAACAACTACAACAAACACAGTGATGCGACAACGACGACGACGACATCAACAACAACAACAACAACAACAACAACAACAACAACAACGACAACAACCCAACAACAACAACAACAACAACAACAACAACAACACAACAACAACAACAACAACAACAACAACAATGAATACGATGAGAATGAATCAGAGGCTGACAACGATGACGACCACCACCACCACAAAGACGACGAGGACAACCACAACAACAATAAGAACAACAACTACTACAACAACAACAACAACAACAACAACAACGACGACAACAAGAACAACGAAAATGACAATGACGACGACAACAACGACAACAACAACAATAACAACAACAACAACAACAACGACAA
This sequence comes from Hordeum vulgare subsp. vulgare, assembly GCF_904849725.1. NCBI lineage: Eukaryota > Viridiplantae > Streptophyta > Magnoliopsida > Poales > Poaceae > Hordeum > Hordeum vulgare. Next base: position 253,184,493 of record NC_058523.1, on the reverse strand, counting down.
CAACGACAAAAGAAACAACAAGAACAACAACAATAAAAATAAAAATAACGACCACGACGACGACAACAACGACAATGATGCGAACAACGATTCTACTTCTCAAAGAACAGCGCCGTAAATTGACACGTTGGCGGAGACTTGCTTGTGTTGGTTTTTCCCTTGAAGAGGAAAGGGTGATGCAGCAAAGGAGTAGTAATTATTTCCCTCAGTTTGAGAACGAAGGTATCGATCAAGTAGGAGGGTCTCGTGAAGTCCAGAATATCTGCGCAAACACAAACGAGCTTGCACCGAATGCTTCAAAGGGGTTGTCAATCCCTTCAAGATTGTTTGCAAAGTGAGATCTGAAGGCGGAAAGTGCAACGAAGTAAAAAGTGTAAGGCTGAAAATATGGTGTGGAGTAGACCCGGGGGCCATAGTGTTCACTAGAGGCTTCTCTGAAAATAGCAAATATCAAAGTGGGTGAACAAATTACTATCGAGCAATTTATAGAACTGCGCAAAGTCATGACGATATCTAAGGCAATGATCATACATATAGGCATCACGTCCGAGACAAGTAGACCTATACTTTGTGCATCTACTACTATTACTCCACACATCGACCGCTATCCAGCATGCATCTAGTGTATTGAGTTCATGACAAACAGAGTAATGCCTTAAGCAAGATGACATGATGTAGAGGGATAATCTCAAACCAATGATGAAAACCCCATCTTTTTACCCTTGATGGCAACAACATGATGTGTGCCTCGCTACCCCTTCTATCACTGGGTGAGGTCACCGCACGGTATGAACCCAAAACCAAGCACTTCTCCCATTACAAGAATCATAGATCTAGTTGGCCAAACAAAACCCACAACTCGAAGAGAATTATAAGGATATGAAATTATTCATAAGAGAGATCAGAAGAAACTCAAATAAGATTCATAGATAATCTGATCATAAATCCATAATTCATCGGATCTCGACAAACACACCGCAAAAGAAGATTACATCGGATAGATCTCCATGAAGATCATGGAGAACTTTGTATTGAAGATCCAAGAGCGAGAAGAAGCCATCTAGTTACTAGCTATGGACCCGTTGGTCTATGGTGAACTACTCACGCATCATCGGAGAGGTCATGGTGTTGATGAAGAAGCCCTCCGTATCCAAATCCCCCTCCTGCAGGGCACCAGAACGTTCCCCAAATGGGATCTTGCGGAGATAGAAGCTTGCGGCGGCGGAAAAGTACTTTCGAAGATCTCTTCCTTTTTTGTGGGATTTTTGGGGATATATAGGCGCCAAACCTAGGACAAAGGGGCCTTAGGGAGCCCACAAGCCAGGGGGCCGCGGGCTCCCCTGGACGCGCCATGAGGGCTTGTGGGGTCCCTGGTGGCCCCCTGCCCTGATTGTCCGGCTCTCCTATCTTTTTCTGTTCTGAAAAAAATCTTTTTGGCAGTTTCATTCTGTTTGGACTCCGTTCAAAATCCTCCTCTGAAAGGGGTCAAAAACATGGAAAAAACAGGAACTGGCACTTGGCACAGAGTTAATAAGTTAGTCCGAAAAAATATATAAAAGGCATGCAAAACATCCAAAGTTTGACAAGATAATAGCATGAAACCATCAAAAATAATAGATACGTTGGAGACGTATCAAGCATCCCCAAGCTTAACTCCTGCTCGTCCTCGAGTAGGGAAGTGATAAAGAATGAATTTTTGATGTGGAATGCTACCTAGCATAGTTGTCCTTTGCAACTTCTTTCACGTGACATGAATGTTCAGATCCGTAAGATTCGAAACAATAGTTTTCTATTGACATGAAAACAATAATACTTCAAGCAAACTAGCAAGGTAATCATGAACTTTCAAAATAACAATGCCAAGGAAAGTTATCCCTACAAAATCATATAGTCTGGCTATGCTCCATCATCCTTACACAACTAATGTAAATCATGCACAACCCCGGTACTGGCCAGGTAATTGTTTTCGCACTCTTACTTTCTCAAACTTTTTATAACTATCACGCAATACATGAGCGCGAGCCATGGATATATCACTATAGGTGGAATAGAGTGTGGTGGTGGTTGTGAGACAAAAAAGGAGGATATGGTCACATTCACTCGGCGTATCAAAGGGCTATGGAGATGCCCATCAATAGATATCAATGTGAATGAGTAGGGATTGCCATACAAGAGATGCACTAGACCTATAAGTATGTGAAAGCTCAAAAGGAGAACTAGTGGGTGTGCATCGAACTTGCTTGCTCACGAAGACCTAGGGCAATTTTGAGGAAACCATCATTGGAATATACAAGCCAAGTTATATAATGAAGATTCCCACTAGCATATGGTAGTGACAAAGCAAGTATCTCTCAATCATGAAGAACATGGTGCTATTATGAAGCACAAGTGTGGAAAAAGATAGTAGCATTGTCCCTTCTCTCTTTTTCTCTCTTTCTTTTTTTTATTTTTTTTATTTGGGCACTTCGCCTCTTTTTTTTGTTAGGGCTCTTTGGCCTCTTCTCTTTTTTTTATTTCCTCACATGGGACAATGCTATAATAATGATGATCATCACACTTTTATTTACTCACAACTCAAAGCACAAAATGATGATGAATCTATAGGAAATGCCTCCGGCAGTGTACCAGGATGTGCAACGATCTAGCATGGCGTATGACGTTGGAACATCTCGCTAGCTATCTTAGGAACATGCAATGGCAATATGAGAGTGACGGCACAAGTCATGAGACGGAACGGTGGGAGTTGCATGGCAATATCTCTCGGAATGGCTATGAAAATGCCATAGTGGGTAGGTATGGTGGCTGTTTTGAGGAAGGCATTTGGTGGGTTTGTGTACCGGCGAGAATTGCGCGGCACTAGAGGGGCTAGCAATGGTGGAAGGTGAAAGTGCATCTTTACCATGGACTCAGATTAGTCATGAAGAACTCACATACTTATTGCGGAAGTTTTTATTAGTAATCGAAACAAAGTGCTAAACGCATACTCCTAGGGGAAGGGTTGGTAGGTGTTAACCATGGCGCGATCCCGACCTCAACACAAAGGATGACAATCAATTGATCCATTGTGCTCCGACTTCCTAACATAGCGGTTCACCATACGTGCATGCTACGGGAATCACTAACTTCAACACAAGTATTTCTAGATTCACAACACCATACTAACATAGCTCTTAATATTACCAAATCCACGTCTCAAAACTAATTGAGAGGAATCAAGACTTCTCTTTCTACTCAATGCACATGAAGATGGAGTTTTTTGCATCCTCTTTGGGTACCTATCACATTTGGGACTACTTTCATACCATAAGCCAACTACTAAGTCACGCACCGCCGTGCTCTAAAAGATATAAGTGAAGCACATAGAGCAAAAGTATCTAGCTCAAAAGATACAAGTGAAGCACTATGAGCATTATAGCAAAATCACGATGAGTGCATGTATCTCTCTCTCAAAAAGGTGTGCATCAAGGATGATTGTGACACAACAAAAAGAAAAGACTCCTAAGATACAAGACGCTCCAAGTAAAACACATATCATGTGGTGAACAAAAATATAGCTCCAAGTAATGTTACCGATGGATTGAAGACGAAAGAGGGGATGCCTTCCCGGGGCATCCCCAAGCTTAGGCTTTTTGGTATCCTTGAATTTAGCTTGGGATGCCTTGGGCATCCCCAAGCTTGAGCTCTTTCCACTCCTTATCTCTTTTTCCATGAGATCATCACCTAAAACTTGAAAACTTCACAACACAAAACTTAAACAGGAACTCGTGATAACATTAGCACAAGAAAAGAAACTACCACTTCTTTTGGTACTGTAGCAAACTTGAATTCTATCTATATTGGTGTTGGGCTACTGTATTCTCACTTTTCCATGGCTAGTACCCCCCCCCCCCCGATACTAACCATAGTTTCATCAAAACAAGCAACCAACTCAACAAAAACAGAATCTGTCAAAAAGAGACCAGTCTGTACCAATCTGTATACTTCGTATACTTCTGGTACCTCAAAAAATCTAAACAATTACGACTGCCTGCGAAAAAGGCATATCAACCAACAGCAAAACGAATCAACTCAAAATCTCTTTCTGAATAAAAATGAAAAATCATCTCGTGAGCGAAAAGTTTCTGTCTTTTTCTAGCAGGATCAAACAACCATTACCAAGACTAGTCATAAAGGTTTTGGTTGGCTCAAACAAAAAGAAACACAAAAAACACAATCACAACAGAATTATGATGGTGTGGACGCAACAAAACAGAAAGAAAAAGATAAATTCATTGGGTTGCCTCCCAACAAGCGCTATTTTTTAACGCCCTTAGCTAGGCATAAAAGCGATAGAGTCACGTATCGTCGTCTTTGGTGTTCAAACCATAAGTAGCGTGATCACTTATCATCTTAAGGTTTTCATCTTTCTTGCTAGATGATTCACCACTATTTTTGGGAACAAAAACAGATTTGGTGAACTTATTGTGGGCAAAGTTTGGAGTATTCTGCACAGCGGAAAAAGCGGAATCCAAATTGGTTATTACATCCTCTAGTTTGCCAATCCTAGCGGAATCATGACCTAGTTTTTCGTTAACTGTGGGTTCCTTCTCCTTTAAATTTTTCAAAACCATTCCCACCTTGGATCCGTACTGAGTGATTTGATTGTGTATCTTTTTATCCAAATTCTCAATGAGTTATATCGTAGCAACTTTATTTTCAATGACGTCCAGCCTACGCATCACATGTTTCAGAATTAAGGTAGTTCCATTAACCATGAGTGGGGGTGAGCCTACCAAATTTATTACAGCTCCGTAAGAATCAACGGTATGGCTACCCAAGAAATTTCCACCTACGATGGTGTCAAGAATATACCTATTCCACGGAGAAACACCCACATAAAAACTACGAAGCAGGACGGTAGTGGTTTGCTTATGAGTAGATCTACTCTGAGCATTGCAAATCCTGTACCAAGCGTCCTTTAAGTTTTCTTCCTCAATTTGTTTGAAATTGAGAACTTCGCTCTCAGGAGTATCGTTCGAAGTGGTGGATCTAGCCATGAGGACAGGTAGACTATCCTACACAGACGAACAGAAAACAAGCGAGAGAACAGGGTGAACGAAAAGGCAAACGAAAAAGACAAATTGGTGAAGTGGGGGAGAGGAAAACGAGAGGCAACTGGCAAACAAAGTAAATGCAAGAGATGAGTTTGCGAGACCTACTTGGATGAGTTCTTGACTTGATCTTCCTCCCCAGAAACGGTGCCAGAAATTCTTCTTGCTACTTCTCAAACAACAGCGCCAGAAATTGACACGTTGACGAAGACTTACTTGCGTTGGTTTTTCCCTTGAAGAGGAAAGGGTGATGCAGCAAAGGAGCAGTAAGTATTTCCCTCAGTTTGAGAACCAAGGTATCGATCCAGTAGGAGGGTGTCGTCAAGTCCAGAGTACCAGCGTAAAAACAAACGAGCTTGCACACAACGCTTCAAAGGGGTTGTCAATCCCTTCAAGATTGTTTGCAAAGTTAGATCTGAAGGCGGAAAGTGCAATGAAGTAAGAAGTGTAAGGCTAAAAATATGGTGTGGAGTAGACCCGGGGGCCATAGTGTTCACTAGAGGCTTCTCTCAAAATAGCAAATGTAACGGTGGGTGAACAAATTACTGTCGAGCAATTGATTGAACTGCGCAAAGTCATGACGATATATATGGCAATGATCATACATATAGGCATCACGTCCGAGACAAGTAGACCGATACTTTCTGCATCTACTACTATTACTCCACACATCGACCGCTATTCAGCATGCATCTAGTGTATTGAGTTCATGACGAACAGAGTAATGCCTTAAGCAAGATGACATGATGTAGAGGGATAATCTTTTTACCCTTGATGGCAACAACACGATGTGTGCCTCGCTACCCCTTCTATCAAGGGGTGAGGTCACCGCACGGTATGAACCCAAAACCAAGCACTTCTCCCATTGCAAGAATCATAGATCTAGTTGGCCAAACATAACCCACAACTCGAAGAGAATTACAAGGATATGAAATCATTCATAAGAGAGATCAGAAGAAACTTAAATAAAATTCATAGATAATCTGATCATAAATCCATAATTCATCGGATCTCGACAAACACACCGCAAAAGAAGATTACATCGGATAGATCTCCATGAAGATCATGGAGAACTTTGTATTGAAGATCCAAGAGAGAGAAGAAGCCATCTAGTTACTAGCTATGGACCCGTTGGTCTATGGTGAAATACTCACGCATCATCGGAGAGGTCATTGTGTTGATGAAAAAGCCCTCCGTATCCGAATACCCCCTCCGACAGGGCACCAGAACGTGCCCCAGATGGGATCTTGCGGAGACTGAAGCTTGCGGCGGCAGAAAAGTACTTTCGATGATCTCTTGGTTTTTTGTGGAATTTTTGGGGATATATAGGCGCAAAACCTTGGGCAAAGGGGCCTCAGGGAGCCCACAAGCTAGGGGCTCGCGGGCCCCCCTGGTCGCGCCATGAGGGCTTGTGGGGTCCCTGGTGGCCCCTGCCTTGATTCTCCGGCTATCCGATCTTTTTCTGTTCCGGAAAAAATCTTTTTGGGAGTTTCATTCCGTTTGGACTCCGTTCAAAATCCTCCTCTGAGAGGGGTCAAAAAGATGGAAAAAACAGGAATTGGCACTTGGCACTGAGTAATAAGTTAGTCCCAAAAAATATATA